>NC_091956.1:67235946-67414574 GCF_031021105.1 Erythrolamprus reginae | reverse complement strand
ATTTTACCCACCTCGGAAGGATGGAAGGCTGAGTTAACCTTGAGCCGGTGATGAGATTTGAACCGCTGACCTTCAGATCTACAGTCAGGTTCAGTGGCCTGCAGTACAGCACTCTTCCTGCTGCGCCACCCCGGCTCACTAAATGTCTTATTATTTTCACCATATAGCTATCCCCCGGATAATATTCAGTATAAACATTTTTAGGCCTTCAAGTTATCTTAATTCGGATGAGAGGGGCAGAATATTAATCAGTTAGTATTTAATTATACCTTTCTGGTCATAGGGTATGAGTAATTTTGTTCCTAAAACTGGTCTACGAATAATATACTGCATGCGGTATGTAGTGTTATTCAGTGCAATATTGCATTACTGTATGAAAAGAATGTTGATGAAATGCATAAATTCTCCAGAATGTATGAGTTACAGCTATTTGGAACATATACTACCCATTTTCTGTTTCCAGAAAATTCCATCTAATAAATATTACTTTAGATTGATCTGTGCATCAATTAATAAACCCATCTCAGGTTTTCTTAACTGAAACCAATGTTTTCTTGTATCTTGGTTATAATTTTATTTCTGTTTGTGTCATCAGCTTAAATTTATCCACATTCATTGCAATTTAATTATTACCTTTACATGCAATTTGTGGTTTGTATCTAGTGATAGTGACACAGGGATTAATGAAATGAATATTTAGTGAACAGTTGTGGTTCATTTCAATAGAAAATCCTAGTTTTCTAAATTTATGAATGAATGAATGTCACACAAAACACAGTTATTTCCAGACTGTAATTTAGTGTACAAACTTTCCAGTACTGAATATAATATGACTCTTCAACTTTTAAAACATTCAGATCAAACCCATGTTTTGTCATACAATAAATGCAGCATCACATTATTTGTGGGTATTCTAGCAACTGAATGCAACTGAATGATGAGAAAACTTTTTTATTTTTAAATAAAATATTTTTTTATTTGGCACCTTTGGGGAATGCTTCCAAAATTTGGAATATATTTAGTTTATTTATAACTTGAAAGATTGGTTTAAAAAAAAAAAAAATCATTTACCTTATTTATTTATTTATTTATTTATTTATTTATTTATTTATTTATTTGCTTTCTTTAGTGGAAGTTTTTGTTCCGCCTTGTGTGTCAACTCCAGAGTTCATCCATGCTGCAATGAGACCAGACGTAATTACAGAAACTGTTGTGGAAGTATCCACTGAAGAATCGGAACCAATGGATGCATCTCCTTCGCGAAATTCTCCAGAAATCCACGAGCCCATGAAAAAAAAGAAAGGTACTTTGTGCAATGTTTATATGATAACTAGAAGCAGCAGAACAGTTCGGTGAGTCCTGTTAAGCCCTAGTCTGGGGCTTGCTATATCTGGGGATGGTGAGCAAGAAGCAGCAACTGGTGGTATGGGAGGCAGCACCTCCGAGTAAAACAGGTACTCCTCTGATGTCATCAACCCATGACGCTCTAAAAGAATCGCCAGCACATCGGGAATCTGTAGCCGGCATCTATTGACTCAGGCCGCTAGCTCAGCTGTTAGACCTTGTTACCATCAGCTTTGGAAGGCTATATTGGGAATGGGCAGGGACCTGATGCTGGCTACCGGCAGGCATGGTACCTGGGTGATTGGGGCATGGGACTGGAGCAGTTGGAGCGTGATACCTGGGTGATTGAGGGGATGGGACAGGTAGCTTAAGACAGCGCTTGTAGGCAGAAGCTCCCAGTTCTGACTTTGCATTGTTGATTGATACCCTGCCGTGTTCTGAAGGCTTGTGAAAGGAAATAAATCATGGCTGTTGCAACAATTTGCATCTGGCTTGATTTGTTCCTATCAGGCCTGTCCTAGTTGGTCAGAGAGCGACAACATATTTTCTATATGATCATTTGCCTAGAAAGTCTATTCAGATTGATACAGTGATACCTCGTCTTACAAACGCCTCGTCATACAAACTTTTCGATTTAAGATTTTTTTGCCTCTTCTTACAAACTATTTTCACCTTACAAACCCACCGCCGCCGCTGGGATGCCCCGCCTCCGGACTTCCATTGCCAGCAAAGCACCTGATTTTGCGCTGCTGGGATTCCCCTGAGGCTCCCCTCCATGGGAAACCCCACCTCCGGACTTCTGTGTTTTTGTGATGCTGCAGGGGAATCCCAGCAGCGCAAAAATGGGCGCTTCGCTGGCAACGGAATTCCAGAAGTGGTGTTTCCCAGGGAGGGGTATGTTGCAACAGGGAGCCTTAGTGAAATTGCAGCATCGCAAAAACACAAAGGTCCGGAGGTGGGGTTTCGAGGACTTTGGTGCTTTTGCGATGCTGCAATTTCACTGATGCTCCCTTCGCTGGGAAACCCCACCGCCGGACTTCCGTTGCCAGCGAAGCGCTTGTTTTTGTGATGCTGGGATTCCCCTGCAGCATCACAACAACACAGAAGTCCGAAGGTGGGGGGAATCCCAGCAGCGCAAAAACGGGCGCTTCTGCTGGCAAAAGGGGTGAATTTGGGGCTTGCACACATTAATCGCTTTTCCATTGATTCCTATGGGAAACATTGTTTCGTCTTACAAACTTTTCACCTTAAGAACCTCATCCCGGAACCAATTAAGTTTGTAAGACAAGGTATCACTGTATTTTTACATTAGTAGTTGTTTCACTGGTTAGTATTTGGAATAGGTTAAAGATTGAGTTGTCAGTAAACAATTATAAATGCTTATTTAAAATAAATACTTTCAAGATGAGGCTTAATGGTCCTTCCTTGATTGAACACATCAGATGTGATTATAATTATGGTTTCACTTGCACTGTATGTTTTCCTTTTCTGATGGAGTAGTGTTTTAAATTGCAAGTAGGGAATATTAATCTTCTGCATTAGTATTTCTAAAACTGCATTAGATTAGCCATAATGATTTATTTTTGTTAAATTAAACTCTGAGAGAACCAGGGGTGAGAAACCCTATTTTTTATTATTGTTTCACTGCAGCTGGCCGCAAGCCAAAATCTCAAGTGCCATCAACCATTTCCAGTTCATCTCCAGACTTGGGTATAAAAAAGAAGCCAAGAGAGGGCAAAGGTAATATGCTAATTATGTTTTATTTTAAATATTGTGAAATATTTAGCAAAACATATTCCCCATAACACTTATGCTTAACAATAAAGGTCAATTGGAGCCAGTCTTTTTAGAGTTTTCAAGATCTCTCTCTCTGCCCCTCTCCTCCCCCTAACAATCAACTACGGTTCTGTTAAGAGTTTTGATTTCTGGTACATATTTCTGTCTGTACATAGAAACATAGAAGTCTGACGGCAGAAAAAGACCTCATGATCCATCTAGTCTTCCCTTATACTATTTTCTGTATTTTATCTTACAATGGATATATGTTTATCCCAGGCATGTTTAAATTCAGTTACTGTGGATTTATCTACCACGTCTGCTGGAAGTTTGTTCCAAGGATCTACTACTCTTTCAGTAAAATAATATTTTCTCATGTTGCTTTTGTACATGGCTTTGGCAATGTGATTTCCCCCCCAGCTAAAATGTGATACTTCTGAAGATTTACAGTAGCATTTAGCATATTAGTGGAGTATTTATTACTGTTGATTAATGTCTGACTTTTAGGTTATGCTGATAGAAAATGACTTGCTCGAAGTCACTTAGGGGACCTTCAATGGCTGAGGGTGGATTTGAACGGGAGTCCAAAATTGTAACCACTACATGCTTCTAGTTCTCCACAAAATTTCCTGTGGGTCCCTTTTCATTCCAGCAGAATTAGGTTGTTTCAAGATCTCTGAAATAAAAAGGCTAAGTTTAGAATGAGATTGAAAATTAGGGGTGTTAAAGCTCTTTCCCCTTGTTTCCTAATTTTCATATATTATTTCCTAATTGCCATTAGTTCTGTAACATCTTTGTTGCAGTCAAACACCAGCTTATGAAGGGTGGGATACAATCAACTAAAAAGCATAAAATATATCAGAATCTACATCATCATCATTATTATTATTATAAAAAAAGCTAAAACATATAAAATGGTATATTTAAAAATCAAACTCTGAAAGAAATCTAAATGGAGGGATAAGAGCAATAGATATCACTTTTTTCTTTTGCTGATATAAGAATAATAGCTTGTACATTGTTGAAGAAAATTTAATTCCTTAATCTTTAAGTTATTAATATTAGATGATCTTGGGAACTACATAAGTTTTTTAAAACAATGTATTCTTTTGATACATATTTCTGATAAATCTTTTAATAAATTTGATGCTAATTAGTTTGTTATTTTGGCAAGGAGATGAGATTTTTAAATAACAACAAATTTCAACATGTTTTACTATTAGCACCTTTATTTGATTATATATTATAAAAGTATTTTTAAATGATAATAATTAATAATGCTTTCATTTCAAAAGTAAAAATATAGGATGCTCATTTAGGAAACTACAAATGCAAGATTATTGGAAAAATACTAAAAATTACATAGCGAATTCCCATTCTAGAAAGCTCTCGGTATTTTTGTAGATATTTAAATAAGTAAATATCTACAAAAGTGTAGTTTTAGCTCTCTCCTTCCAAAAATTGGTTTCTGTCCATTTTGAAAATATATTTAATTATATGCCTAGCTTTCATAAAAATACTACATAACACAACAATTAAATGTTATTCCAATACATTGGCTGAGTTATTTGCATGATTTTCTTTGGCGGTAATTAGCTCTTTGATTTGCTGAAATATATGTTTTGCAAATAGGAAATACAACCTATTTGTGGGAATTCCTTCTGGATTTACTTCAGGATAAAAATACTTGCCCTCGATATATCAAATGGACTCAGCGAGAAAAAGGCATTTTTAAACTCGTGGACTCAAAAGCAGTTTCCAAGTTGTGGGGCAAACACAAGAACAAGCCTGATATGAACTATGAGACAATGGGAAGAGCCTTGAGGTAAAGAAAAAAAAATGAAGGAAAAATGTGATGAAAATGGTTTTTTTAAAAAAAATTCATATGCGTGTCATGCTTTCTCTACAACCTTTTTAATGCTCTAAAACGAACATTCCATTTTTTTTCCACTCCTACATGGGGCTACCTTTGAAAAGTGTTCGGAAACTTCAGATCGTGCAGAATGCGGCCACGAGACCCATCGTGGGGCTTCCCAGATTCGCCCACGTTTCTACAACACTCCGTGGTCTGCACTGGCTGCCGATCAGTTTCCGGTCACAATTCAAAGTGTTGGTAATGACCTTTAAAGCCCTACATGGCATTGGACCAGAATACCTCCGGAACCTCCTTCTACTGCACGAATCCCAGCGGCTGATAAGGTCCCACAGAGTTGGCCTTCTCCGGGTCCCATCGACCAAACAATGTTGTTTGGCGGGCCCCAGGGGAAGAGCCTTCTCTGTGGCGGCCCCGGCCCTCTGGAATCAGCTCCCCCCGGAGATTAGAATTGCCCCCACCCTCCTTGTATTTCGCAAGTTACTCAAGACCCACCTGTATCGCCAGGCATGGGGGAACTAAGACATCTCCCCCAGGCTTTTTATATTTCATGTTTGGTATGTATGTGCTGTATGGTTTTTAATTGTTGGGGTTTTTATATATTTTTTATTATTAGATTTGTCCCTTTATTACACTGTTTCTTATTACTGTTGTGAGCCGCCCCGAGTCTTCGGAGAGGGGCGGCATACAAATCTAATTAATAATAATAATAATAATAATAATAATAATTATTATTATTATTATTATTACTACTACTACTACTACTATAGGACGCACCGGAGTATAAGATGAACCTTAATTTTTGGGGAGGAAAATGGAGGGCGGGGCCCCCAAATCTGCCTAATAGGTATTCATCTGGCTAACATCTTTAGTTTGGTCAGTTTCAGCACATTATTTTATCCCCTGGTTAAGGCTTAAGAAAAACCTTATTCAGAGAGAGCAATAATGAAAGAGCTTGTAAGCCAATAAGAGCTGGGAACATCGTTAGCACCTGGTTAGGGCTGGCAAGAAACATACGGAGAGGGGCGGCATACAAATTCGATAGATAGATAGATAGATAGATAGATAGATAGATAGATAGATAGATAGATAGATGATATATAGATATATAGATAGATAGATAGATAGATAGATAGATGATAGATAGATAGATGATAGATAGATAGATAGATAGATAGATGATAGATAGATAGATAGATAGATAGATAGATAGATAGATAGATAGATAGATAGATAAATAATATTTGGAGCAAGTAGAGCAATTAAAAAATCTGCAAAGACTTTAGGATGGAAAACATTCAGAGTAAAGGACATGCCCCAATTATCAGCCTCTTTTAGGGAGGAAAAAGGTGCATCTCATACTCCAAAAATACAGTACTTCCCTTCCCTTCTAAAATTAAGTACTGATAAGTAACTTTAGGTAGAAAAATATGAGACACCACTTTTAACTTAATAGCTAAGAAACCTAATGGAAATAGTTTATTGAGGTTAATGTTCTTCGCTTTTGTATTTCTTTCAGATACTATTATCAAAGAGGAATTCTAGCAAAAGTTGAAGGACAGAGGCTAGTTTATCAATTCAAGGAAATGCCCAAAAATATTGTTGTCATCGACGACAAAAGTGAGTGCGGCAGTGAAGAGCTATCCATGTCCACTGATGAGAAATCATTGGAACGTGTGTCACTGTCTGCAGAAAACCTCTTAAAAACAGCGAGTTCTGCTCGCACAACAAAAAGCACTTCTCAGTTGACTTGCACAAGATCAGAGAAATCTGTTGCCAGAGTGAATATCTCCTCACCTGGGCATGAAATGTCATCTTGTTCACCCACCACAACTACCGTTTCAGCACCAACTGCTCCCAGGTGAGTGCTATATGATTTACATGTTGAGTAGTCTTGGTCAGTGTTTCTCAACCTCGGCAGCTTTCAAATATGTGGACTTCAACACTCAGAATTATGCTACATACTTATTTATAGGGATATTTTTATTGTTTTACTTTTGTGATATTGCTTAGAGTTCTTATACAGGTCGTCCTCAACTTAGTGATCACAATTGACCAGAACCTTGGTTGTTGAGCAAAGCAGTTGTTAAATGACATACAGTAATACCTCGTCTTACGAACTTAATTGGTTCCGGGAGGAGGTTCCTAAGGCGAAAAGTTCGTAAGATGAAACAATGTTTCCCATAGGAAACAATACAAAGTCAATTAATGCGTACAAGCAAACCCCCCCCCCCCCGCAAAAACAGCGCTCCACTGGGCACCACCACCCGGCTGTCACCTTTTGAAATAGCCAGGCGCTTCTCAGCATTCTCCCGAATGCCGAACCCGGAAGTTTGGCAAAAGTTCGGGTTTGAGTTCGGGAGGCCGCCGAGAAGCCCCGCCGCCCGGCTGTCACCTTTTGAAACAGCCGGAGGGCTTCTCGGTGTCTTCCCGAACCCGAACGCCAAACCCGAGCTTTTGCTGAACTTCCGGGTTCGGCGTTCGGGAGACCGCCGAGAAGCCCTGCCGCCCAACTGTCGCCTTTTGAAACAGCGGGGGGGCTTCTTGGCGTTCTCCTGAATGCCTAACCCTGAAGTTCGGCAAAAGTTCAGATTCGGGTTCGAGAGAACGCCGAGAAGCCCCGCCGCCCGGCTGTCAGCTTTGCAGAAGAGCCGTGGAGCTGTCGGCCGGTCGGGAGGCTCAAACGGAGGTGGGGAATCCCAATAGGGAATTCCATGGGCGGAGCTTTGACGTCACGAAGACGTCCTTCCTGGAATCTACGTTTCGGCCGGCCAGGAAGGACGTCTCCGTGATGTCAAAGCTCCGCCCATGGAATTCCCTATTGGGATTCCCCATCTCCGTTTGAGCCTCCCGACTGGCCGACAGCTCCGCGGCTCTTTTACAAAGCTGACAGCCGGGCAGCGGGGCTTCTTGGCATCCTCCCGAACCTGAACGCTGAACCCAAACTTTTGCCGAACATCAGTGTTTGGCGTTTGGGTGGCGGGTTCGTAAGGTGAAAAAAGTTCGTAAGAAGAGGCAAAAATTTTGCGAACCCCGGGTTCGTATCTTGGAAAGTTCATATGACGAGGGGTTCGTATCACGAGGTACTACTGTATTCATTCATTCATTCATTCATTCATTCAATTTTTAAAATGCCGCCCTTCTCCTTAGACTCAGGGCGGCTTACAACATGTTAGCAATAGCACTTTTTATCAGAGCCAGCATATTGCCCCCACAATCCGGGTCCTCATTTGACCCACCTTGGAAGGCTGGAAGGCTGAGTCAACCTTCAGCTGGTGATGAGATTTGAACCGCTGACCTGCAGATCTAGCAGTCAGCTTTAGTGGCCTGCAGTACTGCACTCTACCCACTGCGCCACCTCGGCTCAAATCACATGACCGCTTCACTCAACAACTGCAATTCCAGCATTCCTGGTTGTGATGGTTAAGCGATCTCACAGGTTGTTAAGTAGAGTCTCAGGCAATATGTGTTGGGTGTTTTGGGTTGGTGGAGATCTTGGGAGGCCTGATGCACACCATGTTTTGTGTCTCTATCTGCTTGGGGCTGAACATTTTCCCTCCATGCTTCCTGTGCTGAGCCTCCTTACTTTACTTCTGCCTCTATGCTCAGGTACCTCCACAAATGGTAGCTACTGAGGAGTGATGGGAATTTGCTAGAATGAGTTTGGAAAGAAATCCCATTTCCCAGCAGAGAAATAGTTGAGACATTTGCTATTTATTTATTTATTTATTTATTTATTTATTTATTTATTCATTCATTCATTCATTCATTCATTCATTCATTCATTCATTCATTCATTCATTCATTCATTGGATTTGTATGCTGCCCCTTTCCGCAGACTCGGGGCGGCTAACAACAGTAATAAAACAGCATATAACAATAATCCAATACTAAAAACAGTTAAAAAACCATTATTATAAAAACCAATCATACATACAGATTTCCAAGAGTCCAGCTGTCGCTGTTAGGAAGTAAACCCCCCCCCAAAAAAAGAAAAAAAAGAAGAAAAAAAGGCATGTGTACCTTTGGCCCGGATGGCAGAAAGCCAAAGAGGACACTCCCTTCTCCTTCCTTTTCCTGCCCTTTTCCTCTTTGTCCTCCAGTTATGGTAGTCTTTCTCCTCCCTGCCCTCTTACCCGCTTTATTCAACTACAGTGTTCCCTCGATTTTCGCGGGGGTTACGTTCCAAGACCTTCCGCGAAAGTCGATTTTCCGCGAAGTAGCGGTGCGGAAGTAAAAACACCATTTTTGGCTATGGACAGCCAAAACCTACCCCCACGCACCCTTTTTCAAGGCAGCGCAAGGAACCGGGCTTGAAATTAGGGCAGGGAGCAAAGATTGCTTTGAATGTCGGCTTCCCCTGCCCCCCCCCAGCGCCTCTGGCCCCCTCGCCGCTACCGCCCGCCCCCCCTGATCCACCCCTCTCACCGGCTTTCTTGGGACACGGGTCCTCCTGCAGCAGCGCTGGTGGCTACGGCTTCTCATCCTCCTCATTCGGCCGGTAGCCGCTCTGAGCGCTTTGAGAATGCCTGCCCCGCCCCTCTCACAGTCCCTTAGCTGAGAGCGCTTTCGTCCCAGCTATCAGCGAGGGGGCTGCAGGAGAGGTGGGGGCAGGCATTCTCACAGAGAGGGAGAGAGAGAGGGAGAAAGAGAGAGAGAGAGAGCAAGAGGGGGGGAGAGTGGAAGGTAGAGAGAGAGAAAAATTATAGAAAAAGAGAATAAAAGAGAAATGAGAAAATGATTGAAGCAGAGAATGACAGGAAAGAAAGAGGAAGAGAGAGAGAAGTGACTCTTGGTGATGACATATGATGTCATCGGGTGGGAAAAACCGTGGTATAGAAAAAAAAACCGCGGAGTATTTTTTAATTAATATTTTTTGAAAAACCGTGGTATAGCCGTTTCGCGAAGTTTGAACCCGCAAAAATCGAGGGATCACTGTATTGATGTTCACTCCCAAACTCATCCCTTCTCTCTCTCTCTCTCATACACACACACGTGTGCACTCTTCTCCCACTTTCTGCCTTGTCTCATCTACATGCGTGTGCATTTTTACACCCATTCACCTTCCTGAAGTGAGCCTTTGTCTCTGTTCTGCAGGGAGGATTTTCAGGGTGATAGTAGAGAGGCAGGATGCATCAGAGCTCTGGATGGAGACCTGGGAGGCTTAGTGCAGGCTACATTCTTTATTCAGGGACTGAAAATGTTCTCCCTGTCCCTGTTGAAATCGAAACAGAAAGCATTGACTTTCTGGGAAAGCCAGCAGGGAAGATTATAAATGATAATCAGGTTATTGTTGGGCATTTGGTAATTGGCCATTAAGTGCAGACCTGCTGCCAAGTGCCCAGTTCACAATCTTGTGATTGCGTAGCAGAGGAGTTTAAAAAAAAATTGTTGACAAGTTGGAGCTGAGTTACAAGCCATGAAGCAGTTTGCCAACACTACTGTAACTTTGAACAATTGTTACATAGACTGGTTCATAAGTCAAGGATTACCTGAAGCAATTTTTGGAGGATTCTGGGTCTATACCTACAACTTTAAAGAGCTATGTGCAGTCTTGGGCTTCAGCAAAGTTGTTTTGAAATGAAAGTCTGTTTGTTTGTAGATCTCTTGCCTTTTTCTTCCTAAATGGTTTAACCCTTCCTTCCTTCCTTCCTTCCTTCCTTCCTCCCTCCCTCTCTCCCCCCTTAGACAAATTAATACTATTGATTTGTCAACTTAAATAAACAACTATTGGGCTAATCTAAAATGAAACTGCTTTGCTTTGTTCTGTTATTTATTAGACTTATATCCCTTTTTATTTTAGTAGCAACAACAAGTGATAATTAAGTTCTGAAATTTCAAAGAATTCAGTTTAGAATTGGGGTAGTGGAAATCTTTCCCTGCATTTCAGATTTATAAAATATGACTATTGTTTCTTTTGGATTAAAAAGGTCCCTTGTTTAGTTAAAGCATGTATCTGTGCCACAAATATTTGGTCTTAATGTAGTGTTTATCTTCATCCATTTAACAGAACTGTTCGGGTGGCTATGCAAGTGCCTGTTGTCATGACATCTCTGGGACAGAAAATATCAACCGTTGCAGTGCAGTCTGTAAATGCAGGGTCACAATTGATTACCAGCACAAGCCCCACAACAGCGACAACCCCAAAGGTAGTTATCCAAACCATCCCTACCATGATGCCATCCTCTGCTGAAAATGGAGAGAAAATCACGATGCAGCCTACAAAAATAATCACCATCCCTGCTGCACAACTCGCACAGTGCCAGTTGCAGACAAAAGCTGGTTTGCCAGGGACAGGGAGTATTAACATAGTTGGAACACCTCTGGCTGTGAGAGCACTTACTCCAGTATCTTTAGCCCACGGGACACCATTGATGAGATTATCAATGCCGGCCCAGCAGGCAAGTAGCCACACGCCACCCAGGGTAATCAGTGCAGTTATAAAGAGTCCAGAGGTCAAATCTGAAGTGGTGGCTTTAAAGCAGGAACGGGAGATCAAAACCCTGCAGCTAGTACAAGAAGAGAAACCAGCAGATGGAACCAAAACAGTCACCCACGTCGTCGTCGTTAGTACGCCCTCCACTATCACTCTACCTGTACAAGTGAAAACAGAAGGAATAGTGACATGCGAAAAATGAAAAGGAAAAAAAAAAAGCAGCTGTGAACATTAATTACATAGAACATTGTGGAATTAAGCAAACTGACATACATAGGAAGCCAGGGAATTGGACGCAAACAAGAAGTTGAAAGAACTGATTTTTTAAAAAAATTGTTAATAGTTACACATATATTAGAAATTTACTGGAAGCAAAATAATGTCCCATGTTTCAGTGGGAATTGAACTAGATCTACACACTGACACAATTGCCTCTTGTATATCAGGGTTAAGCTGATGAAGAAAGAAGATTCCTGGAGCCGAAGGGAATAGCGGGTGAGCACTCGGGAGGCTCACTTCATTTACCAGTTACACTAAGACACGGAACACTAAACTGGTTCTATGAGGGTCTTGGCTTATGTAGATGGAGGGGGTATCTAGGAAAGGCTCATTGTTACACAAAACACATTTGGTGCATTTGAATATGCATACCAGCAATTACTACTGTGTACTCACAGTGTTCAACTGGTGCTATGTGAAAAAAACTCTGCTACTAGGTATTCTTGAATGTGAATAAGGAAAGAATTAAAGAACTTCTTACAAGAAGTAGAAGACTTAGAGATTTTTTTTTGTCCCATGCAGCTTAAGCAGATTTTAAAACAAGCCTTAGACTGATTTTCAGTTACCTTTGTTGAAATAAGCTAAAGGCTCCTTTGTGTAAAGCATTTTTATTAAAAACAATTTTTTTAAAAAAATCTTATACCTAGCACAGTATTGTTATAGAATTACATGTAACATATTTTGTATGGTAGTCAAGTCTGTTGATTTCTTAATTGGGGTCAAAGCGGCCAGAGTTTGTTCAGCCTCTTGCTGCTTGGATCACCCACTTCGCCTGGACATCTGTACATTTCAATTTCAGCTTTTACTCGGTCACTTGAAAGGTCACACTTGGCATGGACTCTTGTCAGGTAGATTAAAAGCCTGTATATTTTTTAGTTGAAGTTAGAGGAAAGTACCAGTGTTCAGAATGAACTATAATAGTTTGTATATTCAACATTTAAAGTATATTCTATTTTGTTGTACTCTTGTTTCAAAGTGTATTCAAGTAGGTTTTACTGAAATACAGATAATGAAATTTAAAATTGGTGTCTCTTTTTTCCAAGCCTTATTGTGCCTCTGGTGTTCGTCCAGATCAACACCGCTACACCATTTTCTAATTCAGTTCTCAAATCTTGGTTTGAGAAATAGCAGAGAATTGGAAATATACCAAGTTATTTATCTCAGTTATTCTACTAAAAAGAGGAGCAACATCTAGTTGATAACATGGTGGAAAGAACTTGTATGATAATTTAATTTAAACCATTAACAGTGGTAATTGGGTAACTGGAGTTGTCTTCACACTTGTGTTATATTGTCTTAAAGTTTCAAAATGAATTAGAGTTGCAATAACTACCCTGGTTCCCCGAAAATAAGATGTACCCTGAAAGTAAGGCATGTCAGAGGTTTTGCAGAATTTGCTAATATAAGGCACCCCCTGAAAATAAGGCGTAGTCAAGTTTACATACGGTACGGTGGAAAAACATACGGTACTATTCAAAGCTGTTCATAGCGGTACCGTAATAATGTGGCGTCCCCTGCTGGCCCCTTCCATCGCTTTGAATTGGGTTCGGAGACCGACTGGCAACCAATGCAGTTTGTGTAAAAATGGAGTAACATCGGCATATCTAGGTATACCCATTATTGCATGCGCTGCTGCATTTTGCACCAGCTGAAGTCTCCAAACACTCTTCTGTCCTCGGGGTGCCCAATCCTCCAGCAAGCATGGCCACATAGCTTTCTTCTCACCGGCTGACCAGAGAACTTTTCAGTGTTTTTGTTGCCGAAGAGACACCCTCATGCTAGCCTGCAGAGCCAGCTGGGGGCGAGCTGGGCAGGCCAGGGGCGAAGCAACAGCAGAGTCCAGCACTCAGGGAGGGCAGAGTTAGCATGCTCCCAGTTGTGCCCTGCGCTATCTCTGCCAGCTCATGGCGGCAGACTCAGCTGAAGCTCAGACAAGGTTCCTCTTCCGTCCTTGGCTGTTGAGAATAGCCGAGAATAGCCGCCCCGAGTCTTCGGAGAGGGACGGCATATAAATCCAATAAATAAATAAATATGTGGCAGCTTTGGCTGCCACCGTGCCCGTTTTGTTCTCCAGTCCCTCTCCTTCCCTCTCGGCTGCTACTGTCGGAGTACTGCCAGGACAAGCGGTGTGTGTGTGTATGTGTGTGTGTGTAAGGGGGGCATGAACCATTCGGCACTGAGGTCCAAGCAGTTGCGGTGGCAGGAAAAAGCTAGGCTTCTTTGGCAGCCTCTCAGCTGGCAAAACAAAATTTTGGTTGATTCTGTGGGTGTGGCTAGGTGGGGGGTCATGTGACTGAGGGCGTGGGTGATGTCAAATTGGCCATGCCCACTCAGTCACATGACCATCAAACCACATCCACAAAACAAGACATGCCATAGAACAGGTATTGAAAGAAAGAAGAATGCAGATAACAAGATGTCTTAAAACATCCTGTGTGACTAGAAAGTAAAACCTGAGCTTCTTTACAGATAGGTAACATGAGATTACCAAAGTACTCATTCTATAGCCAAGTAGAACAACTAAGACAAATGCTTTTTTTGCATTTGATAGTCCTTGAATTACAACAGTTGATTTGGTGACTATTCAAAGTTACAATGGCCCTGAAAAAAGTGAATACAGTGGTACCTCGACATACGAGTTTAATTTGTGCCAGACCAGAGCTCATATGTCGATCAATTCGCATCTCAAACGAATGCTTTTAGACTTTGTTTTTCACGCCGAGATAACTGGAAACATGGAATTCTTGCGCCACCTAATGGACGCTCGGCTCGTATCCCGAATTTGAGCTCGGGTGTCGAACAGAAATTTTGCTCGCGTCTTGGCTCGTAACTTGGAATACTTGCATGTGGAGCAGCTCGTATCTAGAGGTACTACTGTAATGACTATTTTTCATATGACCAATTTAGCATCATGGTCACGTGATCAAAATTCTGATGCTTTGACTCATTGACTCATGTTTATGACGGTTGCAGTGTCCTGGGTGTGTGTGTGTGTATTTGCAAAGTGATCACCTTTTGTGATCTAAAAAAGATCAATGGGAAAGCTGGAATCACTTAACGACCATGTTACTAACTTAACATCTGCAGTGATTCACTTTAACAACGGTAGCAAGCAAAATTGTAAAATTCAGCAAAGCTCACTTAACCAATGTCTCACTTATGAACAGAAATCATGGGCTCAATTGTGGTCGTAAGTTATGGACTATCTGTATTACCTTCCATGTGGGTGAACAACTATAGAAATTCTAATACACTTCGAAATATCTTCAAAAACAATAGGCAGCTTCGAGATTAACATTATATTTATTCAAGTAGAAGGCACAATTCAAGACAACCTCAGGAAAAATAAAAATTAACCGAGGCCCATATTAAACTTTATGTTGAGCAAAATTTGGTCATACGGTCCAATAGGGGAGGGACAAACCCTGGGCATTGGTCTCATCGACTCTTGACAGACAAGACAATAATGTTACATACAGTGCAACTTTACAACGCAAGATCTTAGATATGGACGGGAAAAAAACTTGTTACTATTAGAGCTGAATAACAGCTTCCGAAAAGAACAACAGCACAAGTAGTTAGCCTGGTATATTTTTGTGGGTTTTGTGAGATAGAATAAAAAAGTCTTTAAGCTATAGGAGTAGATTATTAATTCTCCATTCATAAATATTTCTCCCATCCCAGCCCCAGAAGTCTTTAGAAGTCCATAGTAAAAGTCTGTGCCTGCACAAACACAGTACTTGAATGCATTCTCTACCCCTTCTTTATATTTCACTTAATCTTAAAAACTTCTCTGGATTTTCATTAAAGGTAAAATCACATACTAAAGAGAGATGGTCTGAAGGGTAATTGAAAGATGGTAGCCTATTGGGTCCAATTTGCTCCTCAGTTAAAAGGTTGAGAGCAGCATCGACTTTGAAGGTGTGTTGTGAATACCAGATGTAATCAAGTGTATGCCTGCACTCGCCAGAAGGACGGATCTTCCAAGTGGTGTATGGAGGCTCTGTTAGCCCATTTGTACTTAGCAGTTTATAAGCACTGTTTAGGTTCAGACTAGATTCAGAGAATTGCTTGTACACGTCTTCTGTAGGCTCAGCATTGAAATCCCCACAGACTATAAGAGGGATCTCTGCATCCTGGGTGATCTGTTCTAGGTTTTCAAGAAGATCAGCACCTTGAGAAGACCGAAATCTCTCCCAGCCATTGCGAGCTTTCAAGTGGGTGACAGCAACACAGAACAATTTCCCAGTCTCGTTACACTTCAGGATCTGAACTATAGCCACTTGATTGGTCTTCAACTTCATTGCTGTCAACCGGATGTTGGTACTATTCATTAGCGTAAACCTGTCCTTGAGGAAGAACAAGGCACAGCCATCTGGGCCATTGTTACATTCCACATCTAAACATGGAGAACATGGTTTAGGGAGAAAAGTACATTGGTAACCCAGCCGACTGAGTAATGGCTGAAAAGTATCAAAATAGTGATCCACTTCTTGTAGACAGAGGATATCTGGCTGGTAAGCAAGGATCTCTTCCAGAATGAGGCACTTCCTTTCTTCCCATCTTAAGGCTTCCATGGGGCACTGGATGAAGTTGTCTTTGCCTTCCCCAAGAGCTGGAATGAAGAAAATATATTAGTTGAGAAAACTTCCTCTAGGAAATATTTTCCTTCCAATCAAATATGTAAAAACCCAATCCCCATTCTTAAGTGGAACTTTGTAGAAAACTGAAACTCTTAGTATACAGTGGTACCTCTACTTACGAACTTAATTTGTTCTGTGATCAGGTTCTTAAGTAGAAAAGCAATTTTTCCCATAGGAATCAATGTAAAAGCAAATAATGTGTGTGATTGGGAAAACCACAGAGAGGGTAGAGGCCCTGGTTTATTTATTTATTTATTATATTTGTATGCCGCCCCTCTCCAAGGACTCGGAGCAGCTCACAACAAGCAATACAAAGTACAAATCAAATATTTAAAAAAACCAATTAAAAACCCCTTATTAAAAACAATCGTACAGCCCAAACAAATCATATATAAAATGGAACAGCCGAGGGGTATATCAATTTCCCCATGCCTAGTGACATAGGTGGGTTTTCAGGAGTTTACGAAAAGCAAGGAGGGTGGGGGCAGTTCTAATCTCCGGGGGGAGTTGATTCCAGAGGGCCGGGGCCGTCACAGAGAAGGCTCTTCCCCGGGGTCCCGCCAGACGACATTGCTTTGGCAAAGGAACCCAGAGAAGGCCAACTCTGTGGAACCTAATTGGTTGCTGGGATTTGTGCTTCCTCCGAGGAGATTCCTAGAGAGGCCCCATGGAGGCTTCTCCCTGCCTTTTCCAGCCCTGTTTCCTCCCAGGAGATTCCTAGAGAGGCCCCATGGAGGCTTCTCCCTGCCTTTTCTGGTTACAGTTTCAGAGGTTTGGGTTTGTAAGTGGAAAATGCTTCTTTAGAAGAGGCAAAAAAAACCCCACCTGGTTTTTAACTTAAGTTTATAACTAGAGGCTTTATTAGGTGGAGGTACCACTGTATTTTTATTCCAGCTGCACAGGTATAATAGGTTCTGAATGTTTAATGGATTTTTTAAGTTAGTAGATTTGAAATACCACCTTGATTAAAAAATATTTCACTACCTCAAATCTATTAACTTAAAGAATGCATAAAAAGATCTGTCAACTGAATGAAAGCATATACACAAAGCCGACTATAGTTTTCATTTTACAAGGCTCAGACATAGTTTCTCAGTTAAGACTGTACCTTGTGCAAGTATATTCCATTGCATAACTCTAATGGGCTGATGATTTCTGACAAAGCTGGCCCTCAAGTCCACAAAATCCCTTTGGATCCGGGCTGGACGGTTCTGAAGAACAATCTGGCATTCTTCAAGTAGATCTTTGGGATCTATAGGATCCAGAAATTCGGGATCTGTTTGTTCCAAGTAGTCCTGGTGCTTAATAATGACACTGCTACTCAAAGTCTTAGCCAGTGCACTATACAGCCTACTTGTCTTGTTGCCCATGGAATAGCCTGAAAAAGAAAGAAAGAAGAATTTCAGTACAGCAATTCCAATTTCTAACCTGTTAATTTCTCTCAGATCAAAACAAATGCATTCATCATTAGGATTAACATGAAATGTGATAGCTTTGTGGTGCTGGTAGCCTCCAGTTATAAAGAACTTCAGTTTTCAACATTTACAGCCAATGTGAAGAGGTATGCTATATACCTCTAAGCAAGCACAAGTTTAGCATAATTTTCAATATGAAGCTGACAATGCAATATGCATTTCCCCTCTTAAATTCTGCAAATATAAGTTCCTCTTTTTATACTGTCCTTCTTAAGGTATTTTACTTAGTCATTTTTATGATCTCTATAAACAAAGTTTTGAGCCCTTAGAATCAACCTGTGTTATGGTACCTAACCAACTGCAGCATTTTCCAGTTTCATTTATTGGACTGATATCTGAAGGTGACCTATCACATTCCAAATGTTTTTTACCAAGTTGTATAGCACAGCTAGTTACGCTAATGGTAGCAGCTATTCCATTTGAGCCAGGACTGCTTCTTGCTAAATAATTCAGCCTACAAAATTTCTGACGCCACTTTACAGAACACAGAACTTTATTTTTTCACAATCTCACAAGCAAGCTAAATCACTTTGCCATAAGAAAGCCAAATCATAAATATTTCGCTTTATTAATCAGCAAATACTTGCCATAATCACAAATCAAACTAAAGCTTATTAACTTGTACTCGTTACTTTCATGAATTAGGAATCAAAAAGATGTCCCTATAATTACATACATTTTTCCCCTGACACCAGTAAAAAAACAAACAAACAAGCAAACAAAAAAACAAAACAAACTTACAAAAAAACAACCCAGGAGATCTGAGTTTCATAATTTTTAAATTAGGGAGCAAGCTAAAAGAAAGTAATCAAATTTAAAACGGAAAAGAACTGCAATATAAAATTGTACACTATTCTCTGGCTTTTCAACAGCTTAATTGTTTCCCCCTGCAGTTATTAAACACCTCATAATCCCAATGATGCTACTGCAAGTAAGATGGTAATTTATCTTTATAATATACTGTATATGGTAAGTGCCTTCCTACCCTACCCATCATTTTATGCACTGCATGTGAACCAAAAAGCTACCCTGAACTTTAAAAAGAAACTACAGTATTCATGATTTCTAGTCTCAAAAGATACACTCCCCCCCACGTATACTGTAGTACAGTAATAGCAAAGTCTATATTAATCTTTTCAAGACTGCAAAATAAGGATTCCCACTACTTTCAAAATAGGGAATTAAGATTTTAACAGTTTATTGCCTTCCTGTTTTCTAGGATCGCTCTTTGTAATATTCTATTTTAGTCCAACAACAATTTATAATTCACAGAGCAGGAAAAATGAAGAGTTCAGCCTTACAGACCTCTGGTTACCCAAGTTGCATTTTGTTGAAAAGTGGGCCTTCTAATAACAAAAAGGCAATATTTTAGAAAGCTGTTAGTTATATTAAACAATAATTACCTGATAAATTGGTTGGATAAATCAACACAAGTGGTAAACAACTCTAATGGAGAATTGCACACTGAATTGCCAGCCTCCAAAGTCATATGTAACGTTTCCTATGTCGCTGGTACACAAGAGACACCTAGTGGTCTTTTATGTAACTTTCCCCATTAAAACAATTAAAAAAACCAACACCACAAAATCCACTATCACCATTATCTCAAAGAAAAACTAAATTGTGTCTGCCTTTTGTGATGCTTCATCATTTGTTGCTCTTTTATTGCAACCTGACAACTGCTTGGAACCAGCAGTTTCCCTCAAGAGAATATTCATGTTCACCTAAAAAGTGTTTTCTTAACCTTGGCAACTTTAAGGTAGGTGGACTTTAACTCCTAGAATTTTCCAGCCAGTATTTGCACTGAAATAATTCTCAATGTTGGATACTTCAGGCTCATAAATTGACTAGGCAAAGTAAAGTGCTTGGTGTTTTTTGAACGCTGTGGCACTCTTTTTCTTTTGCAATTGAAGATACAACAGTGATCGGACTCATTCGAGACAATGATGAATCCGCATACAGACGGGAAGTTGAACAATTATCCTTGTGGTGTGACCAGAACAATCTAGAACTGAACACACTCAAAACCGTAGAAATGGTGGTAGACTTTAGGAGAAACCCTTCCACCCTTCCACCTCTCACAATACTAGACAACACAGTATCAACAGTAGAGACCTTCAAATTTCTAGGTTCTATCATATCTCAAGACCTAAAATGGTCACCTAACATCAAAAACATCATCAAAAAAGCACAACAAAGAATGTTCTTTCTGCGCCAGCTCAGGAAGCTCAAACTGCCCAAGGAGCTGCTGATACAGTTCTACAGAGGAATCATTGAGTCTGTCATCTGCACCTCTATAACTGTCTGGTTTGGTGCTGCAACCCAACAGGACCGACACAGACTTCAGAGGATAATCAGAACTGCAGAAAAAACAATTGCTGCCAACCTGCCTTCCATTGAGGACCTGTATACTGCACGAGTCAAAAAGAGGGCGGGAAAAATATTTACTGACCCCTCACATCCTGGACACAAATTGTTTCAATTCCTACCCTCAAAACGTCGCTACAGAGCACTGCACACCAAGACAACTAGACACAAGAACAGTTTTTTTCCGAACACCATCACTCTACTAAACAAATAATTCCCTCAACACTGTCAGACTTTCTACTAAATCTGCACTTCTATTCTACTAGTTTTTCTCATCATTCCTTTCACCCATTTCCTCCCATGTTGACTGTATGACTGTAAAGTGTTGCTTATATCCTAAGATTTTTATTAATATTGCTTCTTCATTGCTTATTTGACCCCTATGACAATCATTAAGTGTTGTACCACATGATTCTTGACAAATGTATATTTTATTTTATGTACGCTGAGAGCATATGCACCAAGACAAATTCCTTGTGTGTCCAATCACACTTGGCCAGTAAAAATTCTATTCTATTCTATTCTATTATCACACATCATATCAAGGCATGCTTCTCATCATCATGATTTATTAGATAAAACACAGTTGATTTACAAAAGTTCCTTTTTTAAAAATCACAAGGACTGGATTGAAGAGAAAAATAAATCATAATATCGCATTACTGGCTGAACTTTGCATTAACGTTTCTTCACAAAAATCCCATCAATGAGCTTGTTCTTTGTCTAATATCAGCAAAGTATTCCTGATTTGTGTGGTTTTCAGGCAAATTCCTTAATACAATCAGTATCCATCATGCTGTTTCACATTTGGTTCAATGAATAAGCAATTATTCTTTTTTTTAACCAGTATTCTCTCAATTAAAATGTTTATTACTTGGCTGAGATGACATACCAGAGAACATTGAAAGTGAGTCATAGACAGCAACACACCGAGAAATAGAAGGTGTGCTTTGAAGCATGTCCTCAGGTAACGTCATCCATTTCAAAAATACGAAATGTTTTTAATTGGCCTAGGAACAAAGAGAATGCTTAAAAAACTTATTTCTGTCTTTCAGAGAGCTTAAATCCTATCATGACAAGTTAAATTAAAAACAATAATGATAGTCCTGGAGCAATCCAGTTGTAGATTATAAATCTCACATTGAAGGGTAGGTGACCTACAAAATTGATTGGTTTTAATCTGAAAAAAATTGAAAAGTTTTAATACGTTTCCTAGATTTAAGGCTCCTCCAAGTCATGATTATAGCTATATGCAGCTTTGATTTTGTTTAAAGGCATTGCAACCAAAACCACTCTTCAAATTGTATCTTCATTCTAATTGTGAAATAAACATTCCTATTGTGTTAAATCAATTTGCTGGATTCAATGGACTTGTGATTTTATTTTAGCAGTGATGAATCACCAATTCAACTCAAACTGCCCTTCAAATTAAATCACACATTTAAATCAAACTGATTCTGAATTAAATCACAAATTTGAATTGGATCTCAATTTATTTGTGCACTTCTGTTCATCACAATTATGCTTTCTGAGTTAAACTAAGTATATTTTTTGGATTAACATACATCTATAAATATATGTAATTTCACCCTACAATATACAAAATGACTTCCTAAACTTGCTGCTCAGAATAATTGTGAATAATCTGGAGAGATTTAGGCATTTTGGTAGCAACAGTGCTAACAGAAATAAAAAATACTTGAAATTACCAATCTACATAACTGTGAGGCTGTCCTGTGATTCCTCCCAAACTAACTTACAAGTTCAAACTGCAATCTATTATTACCATGCCAAGTCTCTCTTGCCAAATTATTGAGAGATGCTGCAATATTCTAAGTATTTGTAATGCCAATTTAACAGAGAGGATGGTTCTGTCTGCATCTTGTCCAATAAAATAGATCATAGTCATCAGCAGAATGTTACTGCAACATGGAACTCACCTCTTACTCTAAAAACATGCACATTCTCTGATGGAACAGAAAGCAGCAAACATCTAACAAAGTTATACAGTGGTACCTCATGATACGAACCCCTCGCCATACGAACAACCCGAGATACGAACCCAGGTTTGGAAATTTTTTGCCTCTTCTTACGAACTTTTTCCATCTTACGAACCCGCCGCTGAGAAGCCCCGCTGCCCAGCTGTCGCTTTTTGAAACAGCCGGGGGGCTTCTCGGCGTCCTCCTGAACCCGAACACCAAACCCGAACTTCCGAGTTTGGCGTTCGGGAGGCCGCCGAGAAGCCCCCCGGCTGTTTTAAAAGGTGACAGCCGGGTGGCGGGGCTTCTCGGTGGCCTCCCGAACGCTGAACCCGGAAGTTTGGCAAAAGTTCGGGTTCAGGAGGCTGCCGAGAAGCCCCCCCGCCCAGCTGTCGCTTTTTGAAACAGCCGGGGGGCTTCTCGGCATCCTTCTGAACCCGAACGCCAAACCCGAACTTCCAGGTTCAGCGTTCGGGAGACCGCCGAGAAGCCCCCCCGGCTGTTTTAAAAGGTGACAGCCGGGTGGCGGGGCTTCTCGGTGGCCACCAGAACCCGAAATTTTGCCAAACTTCCGGGTTCGGCATTGGGAGAATGCTGAGAAGCACCCGGCTGTTTCAAAAGGTGACAAGCCAGGTGGCGGCATTTTTTTGCGGGTTTTTTTCCGTTGCACGCATTAATTCATTTTACATTGTTTCCTATGGGAAACAATGTTTCATCTTATGAACTTTTCGCCTTACGAACCTCCCACGGGAACCAATTAGGTTCGTAAGACGAGATATTACTGTATTCTTGAAATTCTAGATATCTTATGGTAGTTATAAAACATTTTCCCTTAAATACGATGCTTCATCCCCTTATTAGATATTTTTACCATTGTAACCTAACAGCCTATACCTTAAGATGGAATTTGTCAGTAGTTTGCACTTCATTTTTTAAAATATTGAGCTATAAATCTTCAACAAAAGTTTAAAATATACAGAGTTTAGGAAATAATGGTATGAAAGTCCAACTAGATACTTCTGTCTAACCTTGATGCAGTTGAATATTGCTGCTTCCAGCAGAATAAGTAGGTTGCTTAATTGTGCCTATCTAAGTTACAGCAAGTTACTCAATAGTGCTTATGCAATGTACTGGATTGTTCAACGCAGACAATTAATATCCAGCCAGACCGTGCCAGCAATCCCTAGGCCCCTCTACACAGGGACATTCTAGCAATTGGTATTCAGAACATAAGCTCAATGAACGTTGCTTTGGATTAAAATACCACCAATCAATAATTGGACTATTGTGGTGATTGTAACATGCTGATGTAACAGATGTAAAGTCTGATAAATATTTGCAAGACCCCATGTGTGCTATTATTTATACATTTTTATAAAGATTTGTACAAATGCTATTTAATATGTTTCATACATTCAGATTATTGCTTCTAACTTTGTAGATTGTTAAGGCAGCTTCTATAACCGAAACCTGTGTTTATCTAATACTAGATGCACTGTATATACACTGGGTGACTGTGAGTACCGGGGGCCAAAGTATTAAAGACTTAAAACAGCATTTCAATGTGGTTGAGCTTTTCTTTCGTTGTAGCTATCTGGAACCTGATTGGTTGTCAGCGTCAAACTTTTAGTGCACCCACTACCATTTAAAACTACCGCGCACCCCACCCTGTGACTCCACCCCTCCACCCACGTCACTAACTACAAGCTGCTCTACAATATTGAACAGTGGAAAACTCATCTCAAAATATTACATTAGAAGCTTTTTAGATGATATTCCTGAATCACCATATCTAAAAAGCTGCTAAAGGCTCAGGCTATTTATTTATCTAGTCCAATACTGACTGAAGTTAATTTCTAATTTCAGACAAAGAATCGGGTACTTTGTATTTGATCTTTGCTAAACTGGAAATGCCAAGGATTGGAATCTTTTCTCTGCTAAGCACGGATTTTGTTAGTCATTCTGGACTTTTGACAACAGAAGGCTACGCTGTGATTAATTCAGCCAAATTAAATTAGGAGATTAAAAAAAAATGCTTTGAGGCCATTCTGTAATCACATATTTGAGAAGGATTCCAAGAAATGTAGATAGGATGGTCCTGTAGATAAAAGGTATCAGTGCTGTAGCTGCAGGGAAAATGTCTTCCCTTTTATACCATTTTATGGATAAGACAAATTCCTGAAGATAATTTGTTATCTTGCCATTTCATATGGATGGAAAGACAGTGACCAAAGATTATGCACATTGTAATGATAAACCAGGGTTCTGTGGCCTCAAGGATTCCTTTTGGCAGAAAAAGATCTTAAGTTAGTTTCTTTCCTCATCCTGCTCACTATCATTTTCTTTCAATTTTCCCACCACCAAACCTTTCATAGTTTCATGTTACTGGAAAGAAAGAGAATACAGTAGTCCCTCGCTATACCGCGCTTCACCTACTGCGGCTTCACTTCATCGCGGGTTTCTGAGGAAGTCGATTGGCAGATTTAAACAGCCCGCCGAACTCGATCGGCAGGTTTTTAAAAAAAATAATAATAATCTAAAATTGTAAATACTGTATTTAAATACTGTATCTAAAATAAATACTGTGTGGGAAGGGTTTATAAACACTTAAAACAATGAAAACTTACCAAACAATTACGATATAAATACCTAAATAAGTACTATCAGTCGATAAATTCCCCATCGCGGATTTCACCTATAGCGGCCAGGTCTGGAACGTAACACCAGCGATAGGTGAGGGACTACTGTACCCGATACAAGGTAATCTTTTGTCTAAAGTGGCCATTTGACCAAAGTTTATAATGATACATTATATGCAGATAATTTTCCAAGTTTAACCTTAAAAAGAACTAAATATCTTTCTGTTTGAATGAGATTTTACTGAAGTATTGGGCAATAAAAAAAGGAGAGATCTTCAGCATTCACAAAGCAACAATCCTGAAAGAGCTGATGTAGTGGTTTTACTTCTGAGTAGACATTACCCTGAAAGTATTAAAAAAATAAGTTCACTTCCCCCCCACCAACATGGTTTGTGAGGCTGTTTGCAATTTTTTAGCTGTACAACAATGGTTCAACTACAGACTGTGGTTCAACTACATACTTTTAAATTCCAATTAAAGTCCAATTAATAAATAAAAAAAATAAATTATCAAAATAGTCCCCTTTGAATGTGAAACAACTAATTAAAGGAGTAAGTCTAGGTAGATAGCTAAATCTTAAATAAGTAATTGGGGAGTTATTATATTAATTATAATGGTAACATGAAACCAACATTAGTTTTTATCTTTATCCCAACTGCTATTTGGAGGGTGATTCACATGATCCATAAGTTAGGTTGGGCCCTCAACCAGGAATAAGACATATGTACAGAAATTAGTAAGGAAGTATAGAAATTAATATAGAAATATAGAAATTAGTAAATAGTCTTGCTTCTCATAACCTATACCAGAGGTCTTCAAACTTGGCCGGCATAGCTGGCTGGAGAATACTAGGAATTGAAGTCCACAAGTCTTAAAGTTGCCAAGTTTAAAGACCTCTGACCTATACCCTTGAATTATCGTAGAATGCAGCAATTCTTGGGCAGAAAATAGTCCAATAAATCTGGAAGATGCTAGGCTGGGCAGCACTGAGCTGGATAAACAAGTCAGAAGCTGATAACAGTTGGCAGTGAATTCTGTATGTGCCATTTCAACTGTGTTATCAGGTTTACATTAAGTTCCTGAAGCAGAACAAACTAGTGAGCCAGGCAAACTAAACCTGCATTATCTTTTATACAGATCACAATCAAACTAGAAGAAGTAGCAAGAAGTGCAGATAAGGTTTAAAAGGATTTTCACTGAATTGCGTAACCACAGAACACAGTCATACCATTTTTAAAGAAAAGATCATATAATTACTATTATACCTATTGTACTAAAGCATGTGCAAGCATTAATCATTGTTTGCTAAGCATATTATAATTAGTTTGATAAACATATTACACTGAGTCTAAATCATGGTTTATAACTGATGTGCCTATCGTCCCCTGTCCAATTGTCTTTCCTTATCTCATATATCATATATATTCTCTCCTTATCTACATCTATCTATCTATCTATCTATCTATCTATCTATCTATCTATCTATCTATCTATCTATATCTATATATAATATATATCATATATATTATCTCCTTATCTCTTATATCATATATATTCTCTCCCTCCCATCTACTTCTCTTCTTTTTACTTTCTATCGTTATATATATTACTTAATGTCCATTCTCTTACATATGATTGTATATTGGACAAAGAATAAATAAATAAATAATAAATAAATAAATAAATAGTTAGATGTACTGTATATGGTATCTTACATAAAAGCTAAATAAACCACATTATGACTGTGCACAATCTGTGAAGCCATCTTTGTGATTTGGTGACTTTCAAGGTAAGTCAAATGGTTGTGCTCAAAAACAGGAATCATTATTTTTATAAGAAGACTGCAATTTGTCAGATGACAAACTATAAGAAACAGGAAAACATAATTAAAACGTAACTTACTCCTTTCACTAGTTAGTATTTTCATACCAAAAACCACACAGAACACAAATACATGCTATGCTCTGCCTTTCCCGTTTATCCTTCATATAATACCTATTAGGCAGTTAAAAGAAACTTTAGCATAATTAGCATTATTAGAAGACAAGGCTATTACATATATAATTTTAAATCCCAGGAAGAAGTTCATACAAATAATTTAGGAAGTCAATTTTTTTTCTTTCACGGAAAGCAGTGACGCTTGAAAGAACAAATACTGGATACCTAATGCACGTCATTCATTGACTTTTTAAAATTATTTGTCTTTCCTACTGGGCAAAGCAGCTTTTGATTACACTAGCAACCGATCTAGATATCTCATGGCTCTTAATTTTTATTGGGTCCAGATGGCTAATTTCTACAGGTAGTCCTTGAATTACAACCACTATTGAGCTCAAAATTTCTGTTGCTAAGCGAAACATTTATTAAGTGGATTTGGCTTCATTTTTATGATCTTTCTTGCCCAGTTTTTTAAGTGAATCACTGCAATTGTTAACTCACTAACCCAGTTGTTAAGTGAATCTGACTTCTCCTCTAACTTTGCATGTCAGGTTACAAAATGCAATCTCTTGCCTCCAGGACATTGTAACTGTCATAAATATGAGTCAGTTGACAAGCATCTGAGTTTTGATCACATGACCATGGGGATGCTGCAATAGTTGTAAGGATTAAAAAAAAAGGTTATAAGTCACTCTTTCCAATGATGTAACTTTGAATGGTCACTAAATGAATTGAACATCCATTTTCAACCAGCCACTTTGGATCCAGCGCAGGATCAGCTGGCAGCCAGAAGCAAACAAGGCATTTCGCAGATCAAAGCAATCACCCCCAAAATATCAGTGTAATGCCAAGATCTCAGAAATCTGGCTTCCCATCACAATTTAGGTGATCCTTGACTTAGAACTACAACGGTGCCCAACATTTATGCGGCTAAGTGAGACATCTGTTAAGTGAGCTTTCCCCCATTTTACGACCTTTTTGGCCCACCGCTGTTAAGTGAATCCCTGGCAGTTGTTCAGTTAGCAACTCAGTCATTAAGTGATTCTGGTTTTCCCATTGACATTTTTGTCATCAGGGGATTGCCAAAGGTGATCACACCACCCCGGGGGGGCCATGGCAAACCATCAGAAATATGAGTTCTTGGCCAAGTGTCTTAGTTTAGATCACGCGATGCTGAAGCTGCTTTAACTGCTGTCATTGTGAGAAACCCCTCCTGGGTCACTTTTTTTCAGGGCCCTTGTAAACTCTGAATGGCCACTAAATGAACCATCGTAAATCGAGGACCGCCCGCAGCGCCCTTTTTTTATCTACATTCCCACGCCACCCCATAAAATGGAACCTCTTCATCTTTTCAAGGCTGCCATTGGGGATTAAGGGAGAAAGCAGGGAAGCCTCTCGCCCAACCCTTGCGACTTTCTCCTTGCCTTTCATAAATTGCTTAAGACCCACCTGTATCGCCAGGCATGGGGAAATTGAGATATCTCCCCAAGCTTATATAGTTTTATGTATGGTATGCTTATGTTGTATGGTTTTAAATGACAGGTTTTTAGATGTTTTTTAAATATTAGATTTGTTACATTGTCACATTGTTATTATTATTGTTGTGAGCCGCCCGGAGTCTGCGGAGAGGGGCGGCATACAAATCTAATTAATAATAATAATAATAATTATAATAATAATTATTATTATTACTCCTGAGTCACTTTCTTCAGGGCCCTTGTAAACTTTAAACGGCCACTAAACGAACCGTCATAAATCGAGAACCACCTGCAAACCCCTTTTTCTATCTGGATTCCTGTGCCACCCCATAAAATGGGACCTCCTTCTCTTTTCAAGGCTGCTGTTGGGGAATAAGGGAGAAAGCAGGGAAGCCTCTTGCTCCACCCTTGCTACTTCCTTCTTTTGCTTTCTCGGGGTGAAGTTGGGGGGAGCGAGAGGGGCAAAGGGGGGGCAACAGAATTAAGACCCTCGAACCCCCAATGTTCCATCCGTGGATCCTTCAGCCCCAAAGGTTCCAAAATGAAAATAATAATCAGTATATTTATTTATTTTTATTTATTTATTTTGTCCAATACACAATAATACACAATGAAGGTTATAGAGGATATAGGAGAGGAGATATAGGAGAGACTATAGGATAGGGGAGGGAAGGCACTCCAGTGCGCTTACGTACGCCCCTTTATATATATATACATATATATATATAAACTATATCTACAGCAGCACGAAGCTTACAACTTCAGCCTGATGATGGTGAATGTGATTTCACCGAAATGTCACATAGACATGCACAATATTACATGGGGCAAAACCCGAACTCAGAACAATCTACATATATATTCTTTTTTTCCCTTTTTTCCAACAGAAGAAACCCCCCCCCCCCAAAACATATAGCCCCTCCCTGGTACAAAACTGAAGGGATCAGATCTGGTGGCCTAGAGGTTAATTCTCTGCCTCACAAGGCAAAGGCCCCAGGATCAAATCCCAGTAAGGGTATGGCTAGCTGATGAGGCCAGAACAAGGCCGAAATAGCACTATCCTAGTCTCCCTTAATTTAAAAAAAATTCAGCAAAAACATGTGATACATACATGTGATATATATATATATATCTCACATATAAAAACGTGATAAGAACACAACATATAAGTATACAAATATTCAACATAATAGTATAAAACATAAGTATATTACCTATTTTATTAAAATAAGATTAAGGTAGCGCCATTAAATGTAGCTAAATTTACAAAACGTAACGAAGTTCAAAAGAAAAGTATGCAAGCATGTACCAATGCAGAACTACTGACTGTATTTATTATGATTTTGGTTATTTATTTTTTAATTAAAAATTGATAAACTTTACTTAAATAATAATAATCACTCACCAGCCTGGGGATTGGCAGCTCCCAAACTGCCCGGGGCTGGGCAACTGCAGCGCGGGATTCCGGCGGCGGCCGAGGAAGAGGCGAGGAGGGCGGACGGCGAGAGGGCTCTCCTCACTGGAGCCGGCGAGCGGAGCAGCATGGTCGAGGAAGAGGCAGAACAAGGAGTGCAGCAGAGGTTAGACAGGGCTGAACACAAGGACCTCAGAGAGCTGTGATACATAATGACGCTATACGGCACGCGAGGCGGAGCTCCGGGAATTATTTTTTTTAAAAAAATTATAATGAAAAAAGCTCCGCGCCGGGAGCGGTCTGAAGCTAACCTGCTCTCTAATGCCGAATGGCGGCTTCTTCCTGCCTTTCAAAGCCCGCGAAATGGGGGGAAAAGGAGCTTCGGCGGCTGCCCGCTGCGGTGTGCCAGCCTGAGGAGAAGCTCAGGGAAAAACGCCGCTGACCGGGAACACGAGCACCAGAAGTACAGTAGGACTTTCCCCTCCCACTCTTTTGCCGGCATTGACGCAAGTGCGCCTACCAAAGCTAAAACATTGCGGGGGGGGGGGGGGAGAAGGAACCGAAGCATTTCTCCTTCGGACGAACGGAAGGCGTTGGGCGCTCCTTACAAACGGAAAACGCAGCGCGGGACTAGAAAGGCAAAATTCCACGCGAGGGGACGAACAGAGAAGGAAACCTTGGGTTAAACGGCCATCCTGCGGGTTTCGTCCCCCCCCCCTCTATAAAAAAAATGGTACGTTCTAATAATCTTGTCACCGAAGTCCCCGTAAAAAGGGCTGTTGGTGACGTCACATGGAACGTTGACTCGTCAGATGGGGGCGGAAGCGGGGGTGTTGGCCGGAACCTCCCCCCTATTTTTCGCGCTCCTAGGGAGGGGGAGGGGGGCGTTGTCTCCCGGCTGATCGAGGTCACGCGACGTTGGGCTTTGCCCTTTCATCCCATTCATTTTTTAATAGTCTCATTTTGTGGAGGCAGCAGGTCTTGGTGGAACAAGCTGACGAAAGCTTTCGATTTCCTATTCGCGGGGTTGAGAAGAGCGCTTGGAACGAGAGCTGAAGTCCTGCACTCCTACCAATATGCTGCAACGTCCTGCCTGTCAAAGACGACTTCAGCTTCAACCACAACAACACAAGAGCCCACAACAGATACAAGCTTAATATTAACCGCTCCAAACTTGACTGTAAAAAATACGACTTTAGTAATCGAGTTGTCGAAGCGTGGAATTCACTACCGGACTCTGTAGTATCATCCCCTAACCCCCAACACTTTACCTTTAGACTATCCACGGTTGACCTCACCAAGTTCCTAAGAGGTTAGTAAGGGGTGTACATAAGTGCACTAGAGTGCCTACCGTCCCCAGTCCTATTGTATCTCCTATATCTTCTATACCTATATCTTTTTCTGCTATTCTCTCATAGTTATATTTCACTCCTTTATTTTCTCCTCTATTCCCCCTTTAATACATTCTAGCTGATTATATCCTCTATAACCCTCATTGTGTATTATTGTGTATTGGACGAAACAAATAAATAAAAATAAACAAAATGTCCAAATCCCCTGTCCTAATGCTTTTATACTGCATATGAATACTTATTATATCTAATGTTTCTTCTTATTTTTTTCTTGTTACTAGTATCATGTATATCAATATTATTATATCTTTACGTACCTCCAATATGTACTTCCAATATAACAAAACAAATAAATAAAATAAATAATAAATAATAATTAGTAAGTAATAACACAACAGATACAAACTTAAAGTAAACTGTTCTAAACTCGACTGCATGAAATACGATTTTAGTAAGCGAATAATTGATGCATAGACTACCTGACTCTGTATTATCATCACCAAACCCCGCAAAATTTACCCTTAGACTATCCACTGTTGACCTTTCCTGATTCCTAAGAGGTTAGTAAGGGCTGTGCATAAATGCACTAGAGTGCCTTCTGTCCTCTGTCCTAATGTTTTTCTTTTACTAGTATCATGTATATAAATATTATTATATCTCTGTATACCAGTGTTTCCCAACCTTGGCAACTTGAAGATATTTGGACTTCAGCTCCCAGAATGCTGGCTGGGGAATTCTGGGAGTTGAAGTCCAGATATCTTCAAGTTGCCATGGTTGGGAAACACTGCTGTATACGTACTTGACAAAAAAAACAAATAAATAATAGTAATAATAGTGATAGTAATCATAATAATTTAGAACACAATACATTGGCCCTTACAATGGTGCTGAGAGAAAAAGTGTGGATCATTGATGTTGCCATACCAGGTGACAGTCGAATTGATGAAAAACAACAAGAAAAATTTAGCCGATATCAGGATCTTAAAATCAAACCACGATGACTCTGGCATAAACCAGTACAGGTGGTTCCAGTGATAATTGGCACATTGGGTGCTGTGCCAAAAGACCTCAGCCGGCATTTGAAAACAATAAACATTGATAAAATCACAATCTGTCAATTATAAAAGGCCACTGTACTTGGATCTGCACGCATAGTATGACAATACATCACACAGTCCTAGACTTGTGATATGAAATCTACCATATAAATCTCGTTTGCTGTGTATTACTGTTTTTTGTGAATAAAATAATAATAATAATAATAACAACAACAACAATATTAATGACAATGATACTACTGTAGAAGAAAACTGTGGATTTCTTTGTATCTTTCAAAAAAAATTCTGGAGGTCTCAAGATATATTGGAAATCCTAAAATCTCTAACTCTTTCTGGGATTATAAATCCCAGAATCTCCAACTCCGACATTTAAGAATGCCGTCTGACACATTAGGAGGCCAGCAATTGGGGATGATTATTTTATATATGAAAAAGTATGCAGGTATGAAAACATGCCTCATACAACAAACAAATGTCACGCCTGAAGTTCAGGTGCAGAAGCAACTTCATGCTTGTGTAAGCAAATATATAGGGAGGGACACATTGAGTAAGATTGGATTAAGATTTTTTTTCCTCCTTACTAATCAGGAAACACAGTGAAAAATGGGGTGTAAATGTTTTGGGAGAACACTTTTTTCTAAGTTACTAATATTATTAATGTTACATTCCATTCAAAAGTAATGCATTAGTAACTGCTAATTTTTTTTAAAAAGTCACAATTTCATACTAAAATGTGACTTTTCCATTCAATCTAGTGATTGTGGTTTGTACCATAGTTTAGAGCAGGGGTCTCCAACCTTGGCAACTTTAAGACTTGCGGACTTCAATTCCCAGAATTCCTCAGCCAGCTTTGATGAATTCTGGGAGTTGAAGTCCACAAGCCTTAAAATTGCCAAGGTTGGGACTCCCCTGGTTTAGAGTTTAATATGTAAACCCAGTCCCCTTCCTGAACTCCTTGAAGATCTGCTCCAGTGGAAAGGAGAAAGAACTTGAACTGCTGCCAAGTGGAGAACTATGGAAAATCCGCCTACCTGGAACGAGAGTTCAAAGAGCTGGATGTTGCTAACACTGGGTGAAAACCAGTTTTGGTTCATTTAGTTGGATTGTTTAATTGTGTTTGAAATGTGGCAAAGATTTATAAAATCAATTAATTATTGGACTACAGGGACATTACTTTCCAGAGGAAGTATGGAGATTCGATTGCAGAGGAGATAATAATGGAGTTGAGAATATTTATTTATTTTGTCAAACATGTATAAGATAACAGATATACAGTGATACTTCGTCTTACAAACGCCTCGTCATACAAACTTCAAGATACAAACCCGGGATTTAAGATTTGTTTGCCTCTTCTTACAAACTATTTTCACCTTACAAACCCATCGCCGCCGCTGGGATGCCCCACCTCCGGACTTCCGTTGCCAGCAAAGCACCCATTTTTGCACTGCTGGGATTACCCTGAGGCTCCCCTCCATGGGAAACCCCACCTCCAGACTTCCGTGTTTTTGTGATGCTGCAGGGGAATCCCAGCAGTGCAAAAACGGGCGCTTTGCTGGCAACTGAAGTCCGGAGGTGGGGTTTCTCATTGAGGGGAGCCTCACTGAAATCACAGCAACGTAAAAACACAGAGGTCCAGAGGTGGGGTTTCCCATGGAGGGGAGCCTCAGGGGAATCTCAGCAGCGCAAAAACGGGTGCTTTGGCTGGCAAAAGGGGTGAATTTTGGGCTTGCACACATTAATCGCTTTTCCATTGATTCCTATGGGAAACATTGTTTCGTCTTACAAACTTTTCACCTTAAGAACATTGTCCCGGAACCAATTAAGTTTGTAAGACAAGGTATCACTGTAATTAGAAACATGATTATGAATACATGAAATGGATACAAATAAATGGGGACACTAGGACAGGGATGGTAGACACAATAGTGCACTTATGCACATGCCTTACTATTATTTTTATTTTTATTTTTATTTTTATTTTATTTTATTTTATTTTTGTTTATTTTTTATTTTTATTTAATTTTTATTTTTATTTTTATTTTATTTTATTTTATTTTATTTTATTTTATTTTATTTTATTTTATTTTTATTTTTATTTTTATTTTTATTTTTATTTTTATTTTTATTAGATTTGTATGCCGCCCCTCTCCAAGGACTTGGAGCGGCTCACAACAAAATACAATGTCACAAATCCAATATATTAAAAAATACATTAAAAACCCATTACAGCTCAGACAGACCATGCACAATTCTACTATAGCCTTAGCATAGCCTAGGGGCAACTCAGTTACCCCATGCCTGGCAACATAGGCGAGTTTTGAGTAATTTTACAGACTAGGGTTGGGTTCTAACTTACCTTGCTGCTGGTTCTCTTCCTCCCATGTTGTGAAGGCATTCCTGGGGGACGTGCTGAAAAATATGGGGGGGGGGAAGGTGAAAACAAGATGATGGTGGTGCTCATGGACCGCCACCCCTGATTCAATTCGGTGATGCCATCGTAACATCACCAGCAGGTCACTATTGGTTCGGACGAAATGGTCCCAACTGGGAGGAATCCACCCCTGTTACAGATCTCTTGGGAGTAGCGTGAGGTCAACAGTAGACAGTCTAAGGTTAAAATTGTGGGGGTTGGGGTATTGTCAAGGGAAAATAAAACAGGAGGTGGAGGGCAAATCATTGCAGGGAGAGGTTAGAGGTGTTATGATTGATTTCTGCAGGATTTTTCCATCAGGCCATTTTTATGTCGATCAAAATGACAAAGGAATTAAATGGAGTTACTAATCCCTGTGGGGAAGAGGAGACCAATTTGACTTGCATTGCCTAAAATCAATCTGAGCTAGAGTGATAGATAAATCTCGTAAAAAACCGAATGGATTTTAGAATTAGAGCATTCCAAAGAACCTGATTGGTGAAAAGTCCCTGTTAAAGTGCTGTTTCAGATGCTACTTGATCAATATACTGCTATATACAGAATCTGCTGATAACAAAAAAGGCAACAGCAATTTTCATGTCTTTAAAAGGGTATTAGTTTAATCAGGGTGTAGATGTCTGCCAATTGTGCAAGTCATTCTGACTTTATAACTATATCCTGGATTTTGAGTTATTATATTTTATTAGACGCTTAAGATACTATAACAATAGCTATTTGCACTTAAGTCACAATGCTGGACTAAAAGGCTCTCTTGCAATTGGGATCTTCTAGGGTAGGTTCTAACTTATCTCACTGTTGGTTTGCTTCCTCCCGTGCAGTGTCGGCATGTGCGCATTGCACGCCGCAGATGTGCAGTGCCAAAAACCAAACTGCACATGTGCAGAAGCAAAAAAACCAGCTGCGCATGCGCAGAAGCCAAAACAAAAATGGCGCTGCCATTAGAGCTGGTTTGGGGGCATGGCCAACCAGCATTCGATCCTAGTTTGGTGAGCGGTGGCTGGAAATTCCCTCTACTGGTTCTATAGAACCGGTTCAAACGGGGAGCAAGCCACCTCTGAACTTCTAGAACTTTTAAATAGAATTAAAACTAAATGCTAGTCCTAACTCTAATAGTGCACAGTGCTAGATAATGGTTAAATGCAGTGCAATGCAGATAGATTTAATACATTGAAAGGTAAATCCTTAGCTTAAGACTGTAAGTCAAGCTATAATGTTTTGGATTTAAACTGTAGCTTCACTCAAATTTGAACATTGGTTGCTTGAATTGCTTAATTAATTGCTTTTCCTTTTCCTTTTTTGGATACTATATGTGATCAAAATTATTATTGGGTTAATTTTCTTCTAACCTAAATGTAAATTAGAGAGTGCTTTGCATGTATTTAATCACAAGAAAATACTCATCCTAATTATATTGTCACACCCAGCCTGGTATCAAAAGGGCAAAAGCAATCCAGTTACATTACCATACGGCCTGCAATACGACCAGGTTTGACACCCCTGGAAAGCATCCAGTTGAAACATCTGAAGGATAGGTTAATAGGATATACAGTGGTACCTCTACTTACGAATTTAATTCATCCCATGACCAGGTTCTTAAGTAGAAGAGTTTATAAGAAGAAGCAATTTTCCCCATAGGAATCAATTTAAAAGCAAATAATGTGTGTGATTGGGGAAACCACAGGGAGGGTGGAGGCCCTGTTTTCTCCCAGGAGATTCCTAGAGAGGCCCCACAGAGGCTTCTCCCTGCCTTTTCCAGCCCTGTTTCCTCCCAGGAGATTCCTAGAGAGGCCCCACAGAGGCTTCTCCCTACCTTTTCCGGCCCTGTTTTCCCCCAGGAGATTCCTAGAGAGGCCCCACAGAGGCTTCTCCCTGCCTTTTCCGGTTACAGTTTCAGAGGCTTGGGTTTGTAAGTGGAAAATGGTTCTTGAGAAGAGGCAAACAAATCTTGAACACCTGGTTCTTATCTAGAAAAGATCGTACGTAGAGACGTTCTAAGGTGGAGGTACCACTGTACTACGTTATAATAATCTCAATGTAATATCTTCTCTTTTGATATTAAAAGTATCCTTTTTAGTCTGAAGGGGTTTTTAGGGACACCGGACATGTCCAGGTAGTGACAGTCTGAATCATCGATTTAAGCAAATGCTAGTTTTCTTGAATGATATTTTTTTTTAAAAAAATGATTTTTATTTACATATAAACAATTGCACAGATAAACATTTACAACTTACAGTACATCACTTACATTATATTTTAATTTGTAGTGCAGCCCAAGGAACACAAGGACTTCTCAGGTCACAAATCCCATAGAGAAGCTTCATTGTAAAATTTGAGTTGCACTACTAAACAGTTGTTAGAGCTTTCTTTGTCTCCACATGATTCATTTCGTGAGCAATAGCTCAGTTCCCATAAAAGGAAAAATAGCAGACATGCCCTTCTCCAAGCCTTGTTATTCAGGATTCATGTAACGCACGAGCTGAGAAAATGAATCACACACAGGAACCAAAACTGGGAGGATGAAATCACAGTTCTAATTTTTAGTGATTTCAGAAATTTCCAGTGTAATTTTAATTATATCGTGGTATATTCTCAGAAACTATTTTCAATTGTTAAGGACAATTGAGACTCTCAGAAAGAGTCTTTCTAAGTATTAACAGTAGATTTAGGCTATTGCATATAAGATTCTCCCTCAAAAGATTAGACTGGGATTTTTTTTTCATGGATTCATTTGTGATTATGGAGGTTAAATGACCCTTGATAATTAATGATCAGGTATTTATTTATTTGTTTGTTTGTTTGTTTGCTTGCTTGCTTGCTTGCTTGCTTGCTTGCTTGCTTGCTTGCTTGCTTGCTTGCTTGCTTGCTTGCTTGCTTGCTTGCTTGCTTGCTTGCTTGCTTGCTTGCTTGCTTGCTTACTTACTTACTTACTTACTTACTTACTTACTTACTTACTTACTTACTTACTTACTTATTTATTGGATTTGTATGCCGCCCCTCTCCGGAGACTCGGGGCGGCTAACAGCAATAACAAAACAGCATATAATAATAATCCAATACTAAAAACAGTTAAAAACCCATTATTATAAAAAACAAACATTCATACAGACATACCATGCATAAAATTGTAAAGGCCTAGGGGGAAAGAGCATCTCAATTCCCCCATGCCTGGCGGCAGAGGTGGGTTTTAAGGAGCTTACGAAAGGCAAGAAGGGTGGGGGCAACTCTGATATCTGGGGGGAGTTGGTTCCAAAGGGTCGGGGCCGCCACAGAGAAGGCTCTTCCCTTGGGTCCTGCCAAGCGACATTGTTTAGTTTATTTATTTTATTTATTTATTTATTTATTATTTGGATTTGTATGCCGCCCCTCTCCGAAAACTCGGGGCGGCTCACAACAAGTGAAAAGACAATCCAATACATTAATCCAATTAATTAAAATATTATAAATTTAAGAAAAACCCCTATACTAACATACACACACACACAAGCATACCATATATAAATTCAACGTGCCCAGGGGAAGATGTTTAGTTTCCCCATGCCTGACGGCAAAGGTGGGTTTTGAGGAGTTTACGGAAGGCAGGAAGAGTAGGGGCAGTCCTGATCTCCGGGGGGAGTTGGTTCCAGAGAGCCGGTGCCGCCACAGAGAAGGCTCTCCCCCTGGGGCCCGCCAACCGGCATTGTTTAGTTGACGGGACCCGGAGGAGGCCCACTCTGTGGGACCTAATCGGTCGCTGGGATTCGTGCGGCAGAAGGCGGTCTCGGAGATATTTTCACTTTTATTTGTCGGGGTGATTAATTGGCTTGATTAAACCTTTGTTTCAAATGTTGTCCCTGTTCTTGCTGCATTGGTTGATCTGGCTTCAATTTTAATTTATGACTTTATAATACTGTGACTTCTGTATTACTAATTTGTTTTAAGCTGAAAATTAAATTGATTCATAGACCTTGCACATTATATGTATTAAAATATGGAATCCAAATATATAAAGAAAAAAATGGTTTACAATTGTGAATATCTGTAGCTCAGGTGTAGGATGTAGTGAAGGTTTGTTCTCCAAATTTGTGGGTTAGTTTTTGAATGTTTTGTTACCAGGCTCGGTATGGTAACATGCAATGCTCTCTACATGGGGCTACCTCTGAAGAGTGTTCGGAAACTTCAGATCGTGTAGAATGCAGCTGCGAGAGCAATCATGAGATTTCCCAGGTATACCCATGTCACACCAACACTCCGCAGTCTATATTGGTTGCCGATCAGTTTCCGGTCACAATTCAAAGTGTTGGTTATGATCTACAAAGCCCTTCATGGCATCGGGCCAGAATATCTCCGGGACCGCCTTCTGCCGCACGAATCCCAGCGACCGGTTAGGTCCCACAGAGTTGGTCTTCTCCAGGTTCCATCGATGAAACAATATTGTCTGGTGGGACCCAGGGGAAGAGCCTTCTCTGTGGCGGCCCCGACCCTCTGGAATCAACTCTCCCTGGAGATTAGGACTTCCCCCACCCTCCTTGCCTTTCGCAAACTCCTCAAAACCCACCTCTGTCGTCAGGCATGGGGAAATTGATTCCCCTGGGCCGTTTCTGCTTTATGTATGGTCTGTATGATTGTTTTTATATTAAGGGTTTTAATTTGTTTTAAGTATTGGATTTGTACTGTTTCTTGTTATGAGCTGCTCCGAGTCCTCGGAGAGCAGCATCATACAAATCAATCAATCAATCAATCAATCAATCAAACAAACAAACAAACAAACATTTTCAGTAGAGTTTAAGGCAGTGATGGCAAACTTTTTTTGGCTCGCTTGCCAAAAGGGTGCAAGCAGGTGCTCACACACATAATTTATTTTATTTATTTATTTATTTATTAGATTTGTATGCCGTCCCTCTCCGAAGACTCAGGGCGGCTAACAACAATAAAAAAGACAATGTAACAGATCTAATATTAAAAAATAATCTAAAAAACCCCAATTTAAGAGACCAATCATACAAACAAGCATACTATGTATAAATTCTATAAGCCTAGGGGGAAGGAAAAAAAATTCAGTTCCCCCATGCCTGACGACATAGGTGGGTTTTAAGGAGCTTGCGAAAGGCAAGGAGGGTGGGGGCAACTCTGATATCTGGGGGGAGCTGGTTCCAGAGGGTCGGGGCCGCCACAGAGAAGGCTCTTCTCCTGGGTCCCGCCAAATGACATTGTTAGTCGACGGGACCCGGAGAAGGCCAACTCTGTGGGACCTAACCGGTGGCTGGGATTCATGCGGCAGAAGGCGGTCCGGGAGATAATCTGGTCTGATGCCATGAAGGGCTTTATAGGTCATAACCAACACTTTGAATTGTGGCTGGAAATTGATCGGCAACCAATGCGGAGTGTTGGTGTAACATGGGCATGCCTTGGGAAGCCCATGATTGCTCTCGCAGCTGCATTCTGCACGATCTGAAGTTTCTGAACACATAATGCTGTGTCCACCTCCCTGCGCATGTGCACAATACCCCATGCTGCCTTCTGCACATGCGCATAGCTCTCACTGAAGCCTGTGGACTTCCAGTAGGCCTGTTGGGCTGTTTTTCGCCATCCCCAGGGTTCACGAAGCTTTCCTAAAGCCTGGGGAGAGCGAAAACATCCAAAAAGAAGAGTGAAAATAAACTGGCCGGTGCATGCATGTATACCGGAGCTGACATAGGGCAATATCTCGTGTGCCTTCAGATATGGCTCCACGTACCACCTGTGATACGCATGCGATAGGTTCATCATCACTTGTTTAGGGGATGTCATTGTCTTTTTTTAAAAAAAATATTTTTATTGATTTTTAACAAGTTCAATATACACACAACATTAAAAAGTGCATAGTGAAATGTGCCCACTACCCCAACACCCACACCCACCCACCACCAAATCAGGGATGTTTCTTATATAACCCACTTTGACCCAAGAGCAGTATATCTATTTACGTATTTACGTACCTCATCTGGTTTGGTGCTGCAACCCAACAGGACCGACACAGACTTCAGAGGATAATCAGAACTGCAGAAAAAACAATTGCTGCCAACCTGCCTTCCATTGAGGACCTGTATACTGCATGAGTCAAAAAGAGGGCGGGGAAAATATTTACTGATCCCTCACATCCTGGACACAAATTGTTTCAACTCCTACCCTCAGAACGTCGCTACAGAGCACTGCACACCAAGACAACTAGACACAAGAACAGTTTTTTTCCGAACGCCATCACTCTACTAAACAAATAATTCCCTCAACACTGTCAGACTTTCTACTAAATCTGCACTTCTATTCTACTAGTTTTTCTCATCATTCCTTTCACCCATTTCATCCCATGTTGACTGTATTACTGTAACTTGTTGCTTATATCCTAAGATTTTTATTAATATTGCTTCTTCATTGCTTATTTGACCCCTATGACAATCATTAAGTGTTGTACCACATGATTCTTGACAAATGTATATTTTATTTTATGTACGCTGAGAGCATATGCACCAAGACAAATTCCTTGTGTGTCCAATCACTCTTGGACAATAAAAATTCTATTCTATTCTATTCTATTCTATTCTAGAGTGATTCCAATTTATTTCTTGTAATTTGGTCTCGGATTCTACTCGTCATATATCGTCTTATCTTGTCCCACCGTCCCATCAGTTGTCTCAATTCAGTTTCATTATCCAAATTTATCCTTCTATCCATAATTTCAAATTGAATATGGTCCACCATGTACCTATACCAATTTTGCATTGTCCATTTTGTCGCATCCTTCCAACCCAAAACTATTACCACCTGAGCGCTTTCTATTGCTGCTTGTTTTATTTCTCTAAATTCTCCCATCGCATTGCTTTTAACTAATACTGCCATTTCCTTAGTGATTGTCCATTGTATGTTTAACATTCTATTAATGTCCTCTTATTTATTCATTTATTATTTATTTATTTATTAATCAGATTTGTATGCCGCCCCTCTCCGCAGACTCGGGGCGGCTCACAGCTATAATAATACAATGTAAACAAATCTAATAGTTAAGTTAATTTAAAACCCCAATTTAGAAACCAATCATACATACTGACATACCATGCATACATTTTATAAGCCTAGGGGAGGGAAAGTCTCAATTCCCCCATGACAGAGGTGGGTTTTAAGGAGCTTATGAAAGGCAAGGAGGGTGCGGGAAACTCTGATATCTGGGGGGAATTGGTTCCAAAGGGGCGGGGCCACCACAGAGAAGGCTCTTCCCCTGGGTCCCGCCAAACGACATTGCACTTTTTGCCAAAATTCCTACACTATCGGGCATTCTCAAAACATATGCATAAACACTCCTTTATCTTGTCTTGTGTGCCTTCAGATATAGCTCCACATGCCACCTGTGATACGCATGCAATAGGTTTATTATCACTGGTTTAGGGGATGTCATTGTCAGTGTTCTTCGGTTTAGGGCTTCAGGTATGGGTGTGTCGAGTGAGGGTCTTGGGATGAATGAGCTGTGAGTCATCAATGAGTCTTGTGATGGGTCTTGCGATAAGAAGATTATATCCAGACAGGGTCATTGGGAAGTGAACTGCTGATGCTTGCGTGTGGGGAGATTATGTGGATTGGTTGAGGATCGATCCTATTTTTGGTTGGTTGTGTGGTTAATTTGGATTCTGAAGGGTTGTAGGTCAATGTGTCTGTTGATAGAATTGCTTGAGGAATGCCAGGCTTCGATAAACTCATGGATTTGTCAGGTAATAGTGTGGCCGATGATTTTTGTGTTGCTCCAATTGAACTGGGGTTGTTTGCTATCAGTGTGCATAGAGATTAAGTGTAGCCAAATCCGTTAACCAACCCCCCACACCTGCAGTTCACCTCCCAATGATCTTATCCTGAGGTAATCTCTTTATCACAAGACCCATCATAAGACTCACTGATGACTCACAGCTGATCCATCACAAGACCCTCACTTCACCCACCCACCCACACCTGAAGTCCTTATAGACAGAAGAACATCGACCCTGATATCCCCTAAACGGCATTGAAGATGTTACCTAGCCTGGTAATAAAACATTTGGAAATCAACCCACAAGCTTGGAGAATTTATTTATTTATTTATTTATTTATTTATTTATTTACTTACTTACTTACTTACTTACTTACTTACTTACTTACTTACTTACTTACTTACTTATTGGATTTATATGCTGCCCCTCTCCGTGGACTCGGGCAGCTAACAACAGTGATAAAAACAGCATGTAACAATCCAATACTAAAACAACTAAAAAAACCCTTATTATAAAACCAAACATACATACAAACATACCATGCATAAATTGTAGAGGCCTAGGGGGAAAGAATATCTCAGTTCCCCCATGCCTGTCGGCAGAGGTGGGTTTTAAGGAGCTTACGAAAGGCGAGGAGGGTGGGGGCAATTCTAATCTCTGGAGGGAGTTGGTTCCAGAGGGCTGGGGCCGCCACAGAGAAGGCTCTTCCCCTGGGTCCTGCCAAGCGACATTGTTTAGTTGACGGGACCAGGAGAAGGCCCACTCTGTGGGACCTAACTGGTCGCTGGGATTCGTGCGGCAGAAGGTGGTCCCGGAGATAATCTGGAGATAATCTCACTCTCAAACATTGGTTTATTTCACTGTACGGCTCTATTTGTTATAGTTAGATTGCTACAACACAGTGTATCTGCATATGTATTTACATGTATATATACACACCTTATTAATTATAGCATGTAAAAATTATTTACACATCATTAAATTTCATTTTAATTAGATAAGATGAGCTATTAGAGAAACCAGTCACCAGTCCCATCTTCATTTCTTTCTTTCTTTATTTGTTTGTTTGTTTTGTCCAATACACAATAATACACAATGAGGGTTATAGAGGATACAATCAGGTAGAATGTATTAAAGGGGGAATAGAGGAGAAAATAAAGGAGTAAAATATAACTATGAGAGAATAGCAGAAAGAGATATAGGGAAAGAAGAGAAGATATGTGAGATATAGGAGAGACAATAGAACAGGGGACGGTAGGCACTCTTGTGCACTTATGTATGCCCCTTACTGACCTCTTAGGAACTTGGTGAGGTCAACTGTGGATAGTTTAAGGCTAAAGTGTTGGGGGTTAGGGGATGATACTACAGAGTCCGATAGTGAATTCCACGCTTCGACAACTCGATTACTAAAGTCGTATTTTTTACAGTCAAGTTTGGAGCAGTTAATATTAAGCTTGAATCTGTTGTGGGCTTTTATGTTGTTGTGGTTGAAGCTGAAGTAGTCTTTGACAGGTAAGACATTGCAGCATATGATCTTGTGGGCAATACTTAGTTCTAAGTTCTAAGCTTTCTAGACCCAGGATTGTAAGTCTAGTTTTGTAGGGTGTTCTGTTATGGGTAGAGAAGTGAAGAGCTCTTCTGGTGAAGTATCTCTGGACATTTTCGAGGGTATTAATGTCAGAAATGTGGTATGGATTGCAAACAGATGAGCTATATTCTGGGATGGGTCTGGTGAAAGTTTTGTAAGCTCTGGTAAGTAGTGTGAGATTGCCAGAGTGGAAGCTACGTAGGATTAGATTAACAACTCTTAAAGCCTTCTTGGCGATGTTGTTGCAATGGGCTTTGGCACTTAAGTCTTTAGTACTCCGAGGTCCTTGACCGAGTGGGGATTATCTGTGATAATTTGTTTATTCAGTTTGTATTTGGAGTTCTGATTCTTTTTGCAGATGTGAAGGACAGAGCATTTGCCGGTTGAGATTTGGAGTTGCCATATGTGCAAAAGGTCCTTACGCATTCTTAGAAAATGAATTTGAAATATGTACGCATTCTTAGATAACATAGAAATATATAATATAAAAGTTTTATCAAATTGTTTGCTTGAAAGTATGCCCATACACAACTCCAAAGGCAAACTTTGCACAGGTAAAATTCATTCTGAAAATTAATCTCCAGTTTGCCTTCAGGATATGTAGTGGAGGAGATGGGAGAATTCCCAGAGGTTCAGGTATAAAACAGTTACCAGTAATCCATCGAACCCAAACTGGTCAATTTACCATAGATGGCAGTGGCAGAGACCAGCAAAGCACAGAAAACTCAAATTCGGAGTAATCAATCAGAAGTGGGAAAGGTCTCTGTTATGTCCGTAAAAAGAAATAAAGATAAAATTCGCTGATTGGTTAAGACGCGGCTTGAGTTGAGAAGGCTGCCAAAAATAAACGGTTATCAGAAATATTCCCATGCAAAAGAAATAGTATAAATAGGGCAACGGATTAGCCGTTGCCCTCGTTGGGAGTTGATTGTTGAAGAGAGCTGTTCACTCTATTTTGTCTTATGGAATAAACCTGTTGAACCTCAGAAGTCTCCTGTTCAGTAATTTAACAGTGGCGATGAGGAGGTCGAACTCCTGCTGAGCAACCATGAGCTCGGTCATGGCTCAACCGCCCGCATTCTACAATCCAGACACAGAACCATGGACGTCCCACATGTCGAAATTCTCTAGTTCCCACCTCCCAGTTTTAAAAAGGAAATGACTAATTCTACTATATCTTCCTCTTTTTATCACATGAATTGTTCAGCTTGCCAGTCTGATTCTACAGAAAAGATACAAACCCTAACCTTGTTTATTAAAAACTAGGATCTTCTTGCAAGACCAGTTCAGTTCAGGACCTTGCATTATTTATTGAACAGCTTCATATGTTCCAGGACTCTCAGAATGAAACTATTATTATTATTATTATTATTATTATTATTATTATTATTATTATTATTATTATTTTAAAATATGTTTATTGGTTATATACATTAAAAACAGGGTACAGAAAAATAAAGGGAATATATATAATGTACATTCTAGCAATTATAGTTTACTTATATAGCATGCATGATTGGGGAAGGAGAAAGAAAGAAAGGGAAAGGGATTTAGAAAGAAGGGAAAGAAATACAAGAGGAGGAGAGATAGAAAAACAGAGCAAGAAAAGAGTAGTAAGAAGAGTGTGGGGGGCCAGCGTTGGAGCTGGGGCTGCTATGTTTTGCGGCCTGTGGTTTAAGCATATAGGTGGTATAGATTTTCCTGAAGTTTTATCCATATGTATTTGACGTAGTTGCTAGTGCCATCATTGATCAGTGATTTTTGAGTTTATTCATTCAGTTTCTTTGTAGTTCAAAATTTGTGTCGATCGATGTTTACATTTTATCGTTTCAATTTGGTATTATGATTCATGTCGTTGTTTACTGGTTTTACACGTTGTTTTAGTTGGACATTTTTCTCGATGTATAATTCTTAAGTACAGTGTTCCCTTGATTTTCGCGGGGGATGCGTTCCGAGACCGCCCGCGAAAGTCGAATTTCCGCGAAGTAGAGATGAGGAAGTAAATACACTATTTTTGGCTATGAACAGTATCACAAACCTTCCCTTAGCACTTTAAACCCCCAAATTGCAATTTCCCATTCCCTTAGCAACCATTCAGATTATTACTCACCCTGTTTATTTATTAAAGTTTATTAAAAAAAATGTTTATTAAAGGCAAGCAAAAGTTTGGCAATGACATATGACGTCATCGGGCGGGAAAAACCGTGGTATAAGGAAAAAACCCATGAAGTATTTTTTAATTAATATTTTTGAAAAACCGTGGTATAGACTTTTCGCGAAGTTTGAACCCGCGAAAATCGAGGGAACACTGTAATTTCTTTTTTTTAACTATTATTTAAACTATTATTAATAACCTATCAATTTATAACAAATGGGAGACTAGTCATACAAAGGAAATAAAATAATAAACAGTTGACAATTTAGGAAAAATAGAGAAGAGATAATATTTAAAACTGCCATACGAAGTAGCCCAATAAGAAGCAGTAAACAAACCATGAGAATTTATGGCACTGTTTAAAGTCAGTGTGAGCTAGGCAAACAGTTTCAAAGGGTAGCATATTTGTTTCAGAGACAAAGGTTGTCAGTTCCGAAAAAATATTTAAGTTTGCTGGAAGAAAATCATTGCCATGGAGTATGTTGCGGTTAGCTCTGGCCCAGCTCCTGCCCCAAGGACTGTGGATGTGGGGGAGACATCCACATGCTGCAGGCCTGTTTTGCCCCCGGTGGAATCTGCTTATGAAGGCTCCTCTGACCAAGAAGACATGAGTGACAGGGAGGAGGAGAGTGTGGCAGACAGCTCAGAAGGAGATCAATTATCTAGCTCCTCCTTGGATTCAGAACAAGTGTTAATGATACAGCCACGCATGCGGACAGCGATGCATAGGCAACAACAACTGAGAGATTATTATCAAAGAAAATGAGGCCACCTGTGGTTGGGTGGGGCTGTGGTAATTAGTGAGGCTGCTATAAATAGCAGCCTGTGGGTTTGGCCATTGTGGAGGATTATCTGATCGTTATGTTTCGTGACTGCTTTACTGACCTTTTGTGTGATGATTTTTCCCCGCTTTGAAACTAAACCAGAGCAAAGTGTGTTTCACTTTGTGAAAGAAGAAGGACTGTGAATTGCCTCACAGCTGCAAGCTAAGTATCACAGAACTGATAAGGGACTTGTACAATTTACCAGTTTGTTTGGAGATGAGTGCTCTTTGCTATACCAAAAGAGGGCTTGGTTTAAGTGAATTTTCATTATAAAGAACATTGTTTTGAATTTTCAAACGTGTGTATGTCTGAAATTTGTACCTGTGAATTTTTGGGAGGATTCTACCAGAGAGCCCGACAGAACAGAGTATAGAAAAATCTGGAAAAAGAAAAAAGAAAATTGAAATGGGTTGAAGAAACAGAATCAGCTGGTTTCACCTATACAGCCGGATCCAGAATTAAATGAAGGAGCAGTATATCCAGGTTTTAACTAACTCCTCAATTTTGGGAGAACTATGGTTGCAGGCGGTCAAGAAACATGTTGGACAAAACCTTTGTGAAGCAGTTACTATATCATTTCTAATTTTCATATCTTTCCAACTTATTGGTGAGTCCACCTGATACAGTCTTTCACAGACCAGGATGTCTACAAAAGAAAAGAGATTTTTTCCCCCTAGTATGTTAAACCCAACTCATCATAGTTGATTCAGGGACCCAGAAGTCTGTACTACTTCTAAAGTCTAAGAAGGCAATGCATTGGAAGGGTTTGGCTCAACTTCTGTAATACCTAACAAGGGGGATATCACACAATATGTGAAGAATCAGAAAACAAACAAACAAACTTGGAAATGTGAATTAACATTTTAAAAATTCATATAGATTGGTTTATGCTCTTTTTATCTGTGGTCCTGTTTTATTCTTTATGTGATTTCATTTGAAATTCTTTCAAATGCATTTCATTAGAACTACATCCTTAAAGGAAAAGGTTTGTTTACTTATTTATTTATTTGTTGCCATGGACCTATATGGGAAAGGGAAACTGAAATTTATAACAAACAAGTGATCTCTATCGTGTATCATATACATATACAGCAAAAATTTGTAACTTTTCTGCCTGCATTAATAATGCTCTTCTTTTAGGAAAATAAATAAATAAATAAAGTTTAATTTAAAAAGTTTTATTAATAATGTAGTTGTGTTCAAAGTTATAATACGGTAGACCTTGTATATGGCTCCATGATGAAGCCTGAAATTGTGGTTATAAGTTGTTGCAGTCGTTAAGTTGAGGTATAATGTGATCAGACTTAGTTTTGTGACCAGTTAAACGATGGTCATAAAACATGTAGTTATTAAGCAATTCACAGTGTCATTAAGACACAGTGGTCTTTAAGTGAGTCCAGCATATGCAGTGGTCATTTTTGTTATTTTCTGCTGGAAAACATCAAATAAATGTTGTAAAACTTGATCATATAACTGGGGGACATTGCAAAAAGCTATAAATGTGAAGCGATTGCCAAGTGCCTAAAATGTGATCAAGTGACCCTGGCGATTGTACAGCTCTTACAGCATTTAGGTTGAGTTGTAGCCAGAGGTGGGCTACTGCCAGAATGGAGGGGAATGCAGTGGGGTAGCAAAAATGGAGCTCCACCCCAGATCATCCAATTTGCACTGAAAGATGTTGAAACAAAATGCAGAGGATCCTGCATAAGCCACGCTCACAGTTTATTTTTGGCTTTATTTATTTATTTTGTCCAATACACAATGAGGGTTTTAGTGGGTATATATATATATACACACACATAGTAAAATACATGATGAAGGTTATAGAGGAGATACTCATAGTAAAATATATCTATGAAAGAATAGAAAAGAAGATATAGTAATAGAACATATCAATGAAAGAATAGAAGAAGAGATATAGGAATAGAAGAAAGGTATAGGAGATATAGGAGAGCAATAGGACAGGGGACGGAAGGCACTCTAGTGCACTTGTACTCGCCCCTTACTGACCTCTTAGGAATCTGGAGAGGTCAACCATGGATAATCCAAGAGTAAAGTGTTGGGGGTTTGGGGATGACACTATGGAGTCCGGTAATGAGTTCCACGCTTCGACAACTCGGTTACTGAAGTCATATTTTTTACAGTCAAGTTTGGAGCGGTTAATATTAAGTTTAAATCTGTTGTGTGCTCTTGTGTTGTTGTGGTTGAAGCTGAAGTAGTCGCCGACAGGCAGGATGTTGCAGCATATGATCTTGTGGGCAATACTTAGATCTTGTTTAAGGCGTCTTAGTTCTAGACATGAAGTATTATATATAAAGAAAAGATATAAAAATAGAGGAGATATATGAAAGGGAGAAAAGATATATGATATATGAAGCTATTGATCTTACAAGATGTCTTTCTGGAGTCTAATTGGAATCTTATATGTCATTTCTGCCATTTCAGACTAAGTAGGACTACTACACATACCCATTTTCCCCCTAGAGGTGACTTCTCTATCTTTGACATGGTATTTGTAAGACTCGTTAAAAACCTAGACTTACTTACCACATGTACATAATCAGCAGTTTTGAAACAAAATGCAGGGTGTCCTGCATAAGCCACGCTCACAGTGTGGTAGTAAACATTTTGGTAGCCCTTCCCTGGTTGTAGCTACATATAGCTCTCAGCCTTCATTGGTTAAGAGGGCACTGAAAAAAGTGACTTATACCTGATCCTCATATTTAGAACTGTTGCAGCATCCCTACAGTCACATGATCAAAATTGTTGTGCTTGAATACTGGAATGTATTTATGACCATTGCACTATCCAGAATCGCATGGTCTCTATTTGAGACTTTCCTGGCAGGCTTCTGACCAGCAAAATCAACGGGGGAATCCAGATTCACTTAACTGGGTGATCCACTTAGCACCCACAGTGATTCAGTTAGTGACAGCAGTAAAAATAAAAATAAAAGATTGCGAAATTGCACATAACTTACTTAACATCTGCCCTGCTGAATGATGGAAGTCCCAGTCCCAGTTATGGTTGTAAGTCAAGGACTACCTATAGCTTTTTAAAGATCTGTTGTAACTTTGGCTCTTAAGTGATGGGTCATAAGTCAAGGACTAATTGTAAATTAATACATCAATACAATTTTTCTTTTGAATATTAAGATTACACTCTTATATAATATTTACAGTGTTCCCTCGATTTTCGCGGGTTTGAACTTCATGAAAAGTCTATACCATGGTTTTTCAAAAATATTAATTAAAAAATGCTTCGCGTGTTTTTTCCCTATACCACGTTTTTCCCGCCCGATGACGTCATATGTCATCGCCATACTTTCATCTGCTTTTAATAAATATTTTTTTAATAAACTTTAATAAATAAACATGGTGAGTAATAATCTAAATGGTTGCTAAGGGAATGGAAAATTGCAATTTAGGGGTTTAAAGTGTTAAGGAAAGGTTTGTGATACTGTTCATAGCCAAAAATAGTGTATTTACTTCCGCATCTCTACTTTGCGGAAATTCGACTTTTGCGGGCGGTCTCGGAACGCATCCCTCGTGAAAAGCAAGGGAACACTGTACTTGGAAACTGATGTGTTAGTGATGGCAAACCTTTTTTTTTCTCGGATGCTGAAAGAACATACACGTGTGCTACTGCGCATGTGCAGGTGTCCACATCCCATAATTCAATTCCCGGGGAGGGCGAAAATAGCTTTCCCCACCCCCTAAAGGCCCCTTGGAGGCCAGAAACGACCTGTTTCTCAACTTCTGGTGGGCCCAGTAGGCTTGTGTTTTTCCCTACCCAGGCTCCAAAGGCTTTCCTGGACCCGGGAGAGGGTAAAACACCTTCCCCATCCCCCTGGAGGCTCTCTGGAAGCCAAGAACACCCTCCCAGAGCCTCTGTGTGTACCAAAAATCAGCTGGCCAGCACACACATGCATGTTGTAGCTGACCTAGGGCAATGGCTCGCATGCCAGCAGATATGGCTCCGCGTGCCACCTGTGGCGCCCGTGCCATAGGTTCACCATCACTGTGTTAGAGGGTCCTGTTTGAAACTTCTCGAATGGCTTCATGCAGATGCTGGCTGGGGAATTCTGGGAGTTGAAATCCAGATATCTTCAATTGGCCAAGGTTGGGAAACACTGTGTTATGGAGCTGAGCTAAGGTAAATGAAGTGATTATGTGAATGCTTTGAAGAGATTATATATTTGCTGTGAAGAAATATTCAAATGATCTAGGTTTGCTTCAGCCTCCCTAGAACTTCCTTTTAAAATGTTGAGTAACTTTTGACTGCTTTGATGTTGTAACTGCTAGCTTATCAACATGTACTTACTGGTATTTTTTGGTGTGTAAAAAAACCATTGCTCTTGATCCCAAGCTTTGTAACAATGAAGTACATTTTCAGTAAAGTATATTGCCTCATTATCAAGTGGGAGTTACGCATTTATTATGTGATGTTTTATTTTTTCCTTCCTGTTTTGCAATCTACTGGTTCTAGCTATCTCTGAACTTTCTATTAGACTTGAACCTGTTTTGGATTTGAAGGCAAAAACAAGCCTTTAAGTGCTCTGGGCATACACATAGCACTTGCCTGGAGCTTCTTAAATAACATATGTTTCATTCCAGGATTGTGCTGCATCTGCAGAAGATCTTATTAACTCAGGAAATGACAGCAGAATTAATAAGCTGCACATAGATGTATATGAGCATTTTGTGCCACATGAAATACCTTTTTACCTTTGACTGATGCCCTGCACAGTCACTTTTAATAACTATCCATGAGGATAAGCAAATATTCACCCAGGTGAATGCCAACAATGAAGATTTTTGAAAAAAATATTCATTGTTAGCATTAAAACAATTGTTTGTTCAAATGTATAGATATATGTTTCTCATGAGATGGCAGCCTACTTGAAATGGAGGCTTTCATATAGAAATAACTTCCTCGATCCTACATGTTAATTATGCTGATAACTTTGCATACTTTGTAACCGATAAACACTTTGTCTGTTATAGTCATCTTAATTTTTTCCCTTTGTAAATAATTTTATTTAAATTTAGTATAACAATAAAATATACTGCTCAAAAAAAATAAAGGGAACACTCAAAGAACACATCCTAGATCTGAATGAATGAAATATTCTCATTGAATACTTTGTTCTATACAAAGTTGAATGTGCACAACAGCATGTGAAATTGATTGTCAAGCAGTGTTGCTTCCTAAGTGGACAGTTTGATTTCACAGAAGTTTGATTTACTTAGATTTATATTGCGTTGTTTGCCGCCAGGCAAGGGGAAACTAACACACACCCCAATTGTCAAGGCTGGTGTATGGTTTGATTGGTTGTGTGATTATTTTATTTTATTATAAGGGTTTTAAATTGCATTTTAAAATTGGACTTGTACACTGTTTATGTTGTTGTCCTCGGAGAGGGGCGGCATACAAATCTAATGAATTATTATTATTATTAATTATTTAAGTGTTTCCTTTATTTTTTTGAGTGGTGTATAATAAAGCTTAAAAAAACAGGAAAAAAGTACAAGAAAGCCAAAAAAAGTAAAGTATCCCTTCCAAGAAAGCAACTTCCCATCATCCTCACAAAATAAACAATTTCATAATCTTTTACCTCTTCTTGGCTAACAAACTCTTTATCCCATAAGTCAGCTCTTAATTGTGGTTTTCAAAAATATCAGACAAATGGCTCCAACTGAGTTGTAGAGCAGTAATTATGAGATTCCAAAAGGATCAGTCTTGGGGCTAGTATTGTTCAATATTTTACTTAGGACCTGGTACTAGAATTTATAAATTGACAGAGGACACAAAATTGAGACATCTTCCCAACACAAAGAACAAGATTGCAATATAAATTGGATGGGTTAAATATCAAGTGAGACAAGCAAAATGTCCATAAATGGGGGTGGAAAATGTTAAGGTGTTACAATTACGGAGGAAAAGTGTAAAACATATTTATTGGATAGGGTTTTCATAATTTAGAAGTCGTACATCAGAAGACAAGTGTGGTCATTGACAATAAGCTGAAATGAGGCAGAAGTGTGACACTAGAAAAGTTAAAAAACAAGTCTGGGCTGTATTAGAAACAGCCTTGTTTCAAAATTGCCCGAAGGTCAGTTCTACACTTTGATATTAGGCATAAAATTTTGGCTATCAAATTTTCAACCACAGAATACCCTACGAGACTAGACTTTCAATCCTGGGCCTAGAAAGCCTAGAACTAAGACGCCTTAAACAAGATCTAAGTATTGCCCACAAGATCCTATGCTGCAACATCCTGCCTGTCAGCGACTACTTCAGTTTCAACTACAACAACACAAGAGCACACAACAGGTGGTTAGCAGAGGTGGTTTTGACCAGTTCTGAAGAACTGGTAGCAGAAATTTTGAGTAGTTTGGAGAACTGGTAAATTTCTGACTGGTCCCTCCTCCATCTATTCTCTGCCTCCTGAGTTCTAGCTGATCGGGAAGAAATGGGGATTTTGCAGTATCTTTCCTCTGGAGTGGGGAGGGAATAAAGATTTTACAGCTCATCTGTCTGGAACGCACACTGCATTTCGGACATAAACACTCTAGAAAATGTCCAGAGATATTTTACTAGACGAGCCCTCCACTCCTCTAGTTGCAACAGAATACTTTACACAACTAGACTTACAATCCTAGGTTTAGAAAGCTTAGAACTACGTCGTCTTAAACATGACCTAAGCATAGCCCGTAAAATCATCTGCTACAATGTCCTTCCTGTCAACGACTACTTCAGTTTCAACCACAACAACAATTGAGCACACAGCAGATACAAACTTAAAGTAAGCTGCTCTAAACTCGACTGAAGTAGTTGATGCATGGGACTCACTACCAGACACTGTAGTATTATCACCTAACCCCCAAAACTTTATCTTTAGACTATTCACTGTTGACCTCTCTCGATTCCTAAGAGGTCAGTAAGGGGTGTGCATAAGTGCACCAGAGTCCTAATGTTTCTCTTTTACTAGTGTTGTGGTTGGCTCTGGCCCCGCTTCTGCCCCAGGGAATGTGGAGGTGGATGCAGGGGAAACTTCAACATGTCACAGGCCTGTGTTATTGCCAACAGAGTCAGTTCAGAGTTTAGTTTCCTGGGACGAAGAAGAAGGTGGGAGTGACTCAGCAGAGGAGGGCTTGGCACACAGCCCAAGCAGTCAATCTCCCTTATCTTCCCTTGATTCAGATGAAGACGTTTTGGACCCAAGCAAGCGCAGAATTATGCGTAGAAGAGACCAAGTAAGGACATATTACAGGAGATAAGAGCGGCCACCTGTGTTTGGGTGGGGCTCCAATAATTAGGGCTACTGCTATAAATAGCAGCATGTGGGTTTGGCCATTGTGGAAGAATATCTGATCGGAGTTTGTCAGGAATCTTGTGTTGCTGGACTTTGTTGCTTTTTCACGCCTTTGAAACCAAAGCAGAGCAACGTGTGTGTGTGTGTCTCACTTCGTTGGAAGAAGAAGGGGTGTGAAGTTTCTTCACAGCTGCTAGCTAAGTACTTAATGACTGCTTAAGGTTAATTGTACAGACTACCTTGTTGTTTTGGGATGAGTGCTCTTCGCAATACAAGAAGAGTGCTTGGTTTATTTTGAATTTTGGGATAAAGAACATTATTTTGAATTTTCAAACGTGTGTGTGTCTGAAATTTGTACCCTTGAATTTTCGGGAGGCTCCTACCAGAGAGCCCGGAAGAACAACTAGTATCAAACAAATGAAATTATCCTTTCCCTGCCACGCCCACCAAGCCACTCCACCCCCACCAAGCCACGCCCACAGAACTGGTAGTAATTTTTTTTGAATCCCACCACTGCTCATTAGGCTACATGCTAATATTTAATACTAATAGTTCAGTAGTGGGTTCTAAACCCTGTTACTACTGGGTTGCTCATGAAGTGTACACTTGCGTGTGATGCTTCTGCACATGTGTAGATGTGTCCTGGGTGGTGGGCGGAACCGGGAGCAATCCACCGCTGTTATGATTCTTAGAAAATTAAAATATCTTGGATGAGTCCAGGTATTATGCAGCAGAAACAAGACAGCCTTTCCCTTCAGCTTCAAGAACTGATCATTAAGCATTAAGATTTCTAAACAAAGAAATCAAGAACTCAAATTTGAATTTGCTGTACATTAGAAGTGGACACTCAATACATTTAAGTCAATAAATAATAAAATTGTACCAAATTCATAGTTCTAAACACTAATCAATAGGCTCTTGAAAAGTCGTCCTGTTTGTGTCTAAGTGAGTCCAAATGCAGGATTTCTTTTTAAACCCTTTGACATCTTTTATTTATTTATTTATTTATTTATTTATTTATTTATTTATTTATTTGATTTGATTTGATTTGATTTGATTTGATTTGATTTGAATGCCGCCCCTTTCCGTAGACTCGGGGCGGCTCACAATACAATAAAAACAGTTTATAACAAATCTAATAATTTACAATTTAAAATATTTTAAAAAACCATTATTAAACAGACATACACATACACATACATCTTCCACGAACATACAGTATTTAATGCTTTTTAATCCCCCTTCCCTATTGTTGAAGGTTTGTTCAACTACAGCTGCACAATGTTCTTTCTTTAGTTCGGAGCTAGCCATTTGGAACCATTGAATGATTACAGAACTACATCCTGCAGAGTCAAAACGATGTTTATCAGGGTGTTTGAAGCTGCAGCCAATTGAGTTCCAGCATAAGGCAGGAGGTGCATTACACAGGGGAAAGGTAAAAGTCACAATATTGCATCCATTGGAAAGGACTTTGATGTATATGATTTCTGTATAGACACGAACTCTTGCATATGCTTTTGGAGAAATTCAATAGTAATGATTAAATACAATTATTACGCTCCCATCAGTGTTCCCTCTAATTTTTTTGGGGGGTAGGCGGAAAAGTATAGTGTCTGAGCGGCAGTCCCTTCAGGACTGGGCAGCACAGAAATAATAAACAAATAAACAAACAAACAAACAAACAAACAAATAAAAAACCCACCTTGTTGTGCCTCAGAGAATTTCAAAATAAAATACTGTACTGTGTGTCTATAACAGTGAGCTCATAATAGGGCAACTCTATCAATATCAAAATGCCACTTAAATAGTTGAGCTAGTTTCAAACTAGATTTTGATTTTCTTTCTCTCTTCCTTACTCCCATTCTTTCTCTTTCTCTTTTCCTTCCTCTCTTTTTTCTATCTGTTTCTCTCTCTTCCTCTCTCTCTCCTTCCCTCTCACTCTTTCCCTCTCGGCTTCTGGGCAGGTTTGGAAAACTCTGAGTTGATGATGATTTTTAAGTGAGCGATTGCTCACTCCTCAGCTTAGAGGGAACTATGGCTCCCATCGCTTCAGTAGAGTAGAAGCTCAATGCCCAGTTACTCAATTTTCTTCCATGTTTGTGCTGTCTTGACAGAAATGACACCCATCAAGTAAGGTTTTGTAGAGATTTGGATTTGATCTTAAAAAAAAAGTTTTATGGTGCAAATATAGTAATTATTTGCAACAGGTTAAAGCATCTGTCTTTTCCCCCTGGGATTGTATGGCTTTGTGAAATTCTGGGGAGCAGCACTGTTGCTCACACTCAGTCATGAAACCTATTTTGAATTAGTGCTGACTAGCCTTTCAACAAAAAGAATACGTTCTATTTATTCTCAAGCATTACACACAGATATACCGTGTTTCCCCGAAAGTAAGACAGTGTCTTACTTTCTTTTTACCCCCAAAAGCCCCACTACGTCTTACTTTCGGGGTATGTCTTACATTGGAAAAAAATTGAAAGGGTCGCGTTCCCGAAGGCATCTCCCCAGAGTCCAGAAGGGCAGCCGCGGGACAGGAGCCTCGTGAGCCCTTTTCCAAGTTCAACCTCAGGGCTCCAAGCGGCGTGCACGCGTGGAGCCACAGACGCATGTTGGGGAAGCGTGTGTCTGGAGGGGAGGAGCCGCTCTGCGCAGTTGGGCAGCCCCACCTGCCTGCCGGAAAGGAGGCGGGCGAAGGAGGGCGCAGCTCCGGCCGCTCGCCTCGGAGCTGGTCGGCCTCGCCGGCCGCTTGCAGCCGAGCCTCAGCAGGACTCGGTTGCTGGGACGAGCGCCTTCGCTGCAAGCCGCCGCCCGCTCGGCTCGCTTCAGACCAGCGCCGTCCTTCGCTTTGCCAAGCCGGGGAAGAGGCGGTGGCGCCGCGGCGAGGCGAAGGCGAGGGGCGTGCGGGGAGCTTGGAAGTGACGTCATTGGGCTCCCCTCCGGCAATACCCCTGTGTTTCCCCGAAAGTAAGACATATGTCTTACTTTCGGGGTACGGCTTATATTAGCTGACCCCCCTGAAACCCCCGATACGTCTTACAATCGGGGGTGTCTTACTATCGGGGAAACAGGGTAGCATCTTCCAAAATGTCAAAGGAACTGCAACCTGCCTTCCAATTGTACGATCTGAATTCTGTCCCTTGGTTGCATTAGAGCAGTGTTTCCCAACCTTGGCAACTTGAAGACATCTGGACTTCAACTCCCATTCGTTGGCTGGGAAATTCTGGGAGTTGAAGTCCAGATCTCTTCAAGTTGCCAAGGTTGGGAAACACTGCATTAGTAGTCAAGTGCTGGTGAACTTAACGTGAACTAACAAATGTGTTCCTAGAAATGAGTTCTAAGGTTCTTAAAAAGCCTTGAACACTGCTATTTCTTTGTCTTAATATTTCACTTATTTGCTGAAAAGAAAGTCAGCATTGCTTTCAGTAAAGGTAATAATTACAATAAAATAAATACCAACGTTTTCTAGTTGGTTTACTTTGACAATTAATAGTACATTTTGCTCAGGCTGTTGATCATTAATAACCAGGGTCACTTCTTTTTTTAATAGTAATTTTATTAAAAGTTACAATTAACAAGTTTTATACAAACTAAAAAATGAATAAAAAGAAAAAAAAATAGAAAGTCCAGAAAAGAAAAAAAAAGACCAAAAAAAAAAGAGAAGAAAAAATACGAATGTATTGGATAAAAAGAAAATTAAATAAAGAAGCAATTTCCTCTATCACAAGAAGTATAAACAATTTTAGCAATTTCTCTTTCTGGATACAACAAATGGTCTGTCTTCCAATATCTCATATCTTATCAATAAACAAATCCATAAAGCCTAGTTATTCAGCCCTGATCAGTACAGTCCATTAAGGGTTATCTATTTTCATCTTGAGCAAAAAAGGAACTTTATGTTCTTGCCATTTAACTATCTTGATCTTCGTTAATAACAATGGTCATTTCTAATCAAGTCTCTACTGGCTGAACCAGTAAAGACTGCTGTTACCTATCAAAATCTAGTGTATTATAAGGACTTGTTTCTTATCTTTTTGCCTTCCAGTTCATTAACGTCAGCCAAAACAGTTCCCTTTCCCTTGGTACATTTCCTTCTTTCTTGAATGGCCCCATTTCATTGCTTCCTGTACAAAGAACCAGTTATGCTTACCCCTTGATTTCAGTAGGGTTTTTTTTGTGCAGGATCCAAACTGGATCGGTTATCGGAACCAGAGATTTTGTCTTCTGAGTTTTTGGACTTGTAGTTGGAGCGCATTTTCAGATAACTTCTCTCTAGCTGAGTGTATGCTGTTTTGTGTAGTTTTCATTATACAGTGTTCCCTCGATTTTCGCGGGTTCGAACTTCGCGAAATGTCTATACCACGGTTTTTCAAAAATATTAATTAAAAAATACTTTGTGGTTTTCCCCCCTATACCACAGCTTTTCCCGCCCGATGACGTCATATGTCATTGCCAAACTTTCGTCTGCCTTTTAAAAAAATTTTTTTTAAATAAACTTTAATAAATAAAAATGGTGAGTAATAATCTAAATGGTTGCTAAGGGAATGGGAAATTGTAATTTAGGGGTTTAAAGTGCTAAGGAAAGGCTTGGGATACTGTCCGTAGCCAAAAATAGTGTATTTACTTCCGCATCTCTACTTTGCGGAAATTCAACTTTCGCGGGCGGTCTCGGAACGCATCCCCCGCGAAAATCGAGGGAACACTGTATTAGCTAAACCTATTGGTTTGTTTCTTCATTTAAGATGAACTTTTCTAGAATAGTAAATTAAATGAAGGCAAATATCATTTACTGCAAAACGACAGAAAGTAATGAAACAATATTAAAAAAAATAAAATGTTATTATTAATAAGTTATGATTGATCAAGAATAAAGCTTCCCTCAGTATATTTTTATTAATTTTGTTAAGCATTATATTACGGTAAATAAATGAAACAGATACAAAAACATTATACAGAAACACATCGAAAAGTTTAAAGAAGTTTAAAGAAGGGGAAAAGCTGTCAAAAGAAAAAAGAAAGAAAAGAAACTTCCCCTTTATCCTTAGCAAGTACAGGGATACCTTGTCTTACAAACTTAATTGGTTCTGGGACGAGGTTCTTAAGGTGAAAAGTTTGTAAGAAGAAACAATGTTTCCCATAGGAATCAATGGAAAAGCGATTAATGTGTGCAAGCCCAAAATACACCCCTTTTGCCAGCCGAAGCGCCCGTTTTTGCGCTGCTGGGATTCCCCTGAGGCTCCCCTACATGGGAAACCCCACCTCTGGACTTCCGTGTTTTTGCGATGCTGCAAGGGAATCCCAGCAGAGGAATCCCAGCATCCCAAAAACGAGCACTTCGCTGGCAACGGAAGTAAGGAGGTGGGGTTTCCCAGCGAAGGGAGCATCAGTGAAATCGCAGCATCGCAAAAACACCGTAGTCCTCAAAATCCCACCTCCGGACCTCTGTGTTTTTGCAATGCTGCGATTTCACTGAGGCTCCCCTCGCTGGGAAACCCCACCTCCGGACTTCTGTTGCCTATTTTTGTGCTGCTGGGATTCCCCTACAGCATCACAAAAACACGGAAGTCCGGAGGTGGGGTTTCCCATGGAGGGGAGCCGCAGGGGAATCCTAGCAGCGCAAAAACGGGTGCTTCGCTGGCAACGAAGTCCGGAGGCGGGGCATCCCAGCGGCGGCAGTGGGTTTGTAAGGTGAAAATAGTTTGTAAGAAGAGGCAAAAAAATCTTAAACCCTGGGTTTGTATCTTGAAAAGTTTGTATGACGAGGCGTTTGTAAGACGAGGTATCACCGTATATTCAAAATGGGCAACTTATTACTGTCTCTTAAGAAATAACCAAGTACATCTGCATTCCATATCTCTCATCATTTTCTGTAAATCATCACTAAATAATGAAGGTTTTTTTAGTTACAAAAATCCAATAAAAGTTAACATAATACCTAACAATATAAATACATAGTTGCTCTTTCTATTTAAAACTTAATCACCCTAATGCCTCTCTTTAATAATGAAAATCTAATCTCAATGAACAATTAAACATTACAAAATTAAAAACTGTTAAACATTACCAGAAAAAACGACCTATTTGTACATTGAATGGACTATTGTAGATATTATAAACCAACTTTTTGTAAGCCGCCCTGAGTCCTTTGGGATTGGGCGGCATAGAAGTTGAATAAATAAATGAATGAATGAGTAAATGAATGAATAAATGAATAAATGAATGAATGAATGAATGAATGAATAAATAAATAAATAAATAAAGAAATACATAAATAAATAAGACGGTCCCGGAGATATTCTGGTCCAATGCCATGAAGGGCTTTATAGGTCATAACCAACACTTTGAATTGTGGCTGGAAACCAATCGGCAACCAATGCAGACTGCGGAGTGTTGGTGTGACATGGGCATATTTAGGAAGGCCCATGATAGCTCTCGCAGCATTTAAGAAAACTTTCTGGAGTTAATATTTATTTATTTTATTTATTAATTGGATTTCTATGTGGCCCCTCTCCGAAAACTAACAATATACTGACATAATGTACATTTCTCCATTTCTTTGCTATTTCTATGGGTCAGGCTATTTCTATGGGTCAGGCACACATGCACAGAAATACATAGCAAACAGTGTTTAGCAAATTGCTGGAAGACAGAGACCTTTTTTCTCTTGTTTTCCTCCCCCAAAACTAAGATGCTTCTTATACTCCGGTGCGTCTTATACTCTGAAAAAAGATGGTAACTATAATCAAACCAATATTGCATTTTTTCCTTCTTTCTGCTAGCAGTCTTTAAATTTGATACATAAGCTCATCTGTTTTATTTTGATATATTTGTTTCTTTTCTCAAAGGGTGTCATCTTTATCAAAATCCATTTGTAATTTCAATATAGCCTCTTCAGTAAATCTCTTATATTTCAGTTCAAATAAATAAAATATCTTGCTTTTGGTGTCCTGTTGTGTATCTCTGAATTTTTTGAATAGTCCTCCAACTCCATTTGTAAATCTAATATTTCCATCCTTTTCTTGCAGGTTATAGTTTTATGATCCTCTATAATGTTCTTTCAATATTATTAAAAGGAACTTGATTTTCTTCAACGCTTTTTGTTTCAATAGAGAGTTAAATACCACACACAGTTCTTCCATCCACAAATTTTCTTTGCTTTCTACTGGTTAACCTTCAAAGCATTCTTATCAGTAAAGATAAGAATGCAATATATAAAAATATAAACTCAGAAATTCTTTCCCTGCAGGAGAATATATTTTTAGTTATCTTATATTTCCAAAGGCTTTTTAATCTTGAAGAAGTAATAAGAAAACTAAATTCCAAATGATTAAGAAGATGAGGCTAGGTCAAAGTGTGAGTCTTTTAAAAAGCTATATTAACAGCTCAGAGCATGATAAAACCATGATTCCTAGCTGATCACAAGTGGCTGCAAAAACATCTGTTTCTGCTGTCTACTCCAGCTGTCTGGAATACATGAGGGTTATCTCAAGAGCTCTCTTTAATCCGGAGAGAATTATCAGCAGGCTTGATCTGGGCTGCAATCTCGCCTGCAAAGGGCAAGTGTTCCTTCACCTAGGAAGCATTCTCCTGTTCAATATGATTTGTGAAGCAGATATGATGTCATGGGATTTAATGAAATGACACTTTAAAAAAAAAAGTGAGTCTGATAAAACTGTTCTGTCTCTTTCTATATATGTGCTTCCCAGCAATTTCCTTCACCAAAACCCAGAATTTTCCCAGTTGAGTCCAGCCAGAGGTAAACCAATGCTAGTCCACAGAGCAATGACCAAGGAGTCCACAAGGTACATGAAAGTCCCCAAACAAGATAAGTCCACCAGGCAAATTAAATCCACAATACAAGAGGGTCAAGAGTCAAGAAAGTCCAAAGTCCACAAGGCACAATCTAAAGTCAAGGCTGTGTTGAACTGAACTACAGGTTGTCCCAGCTCCCAGATTTGGTTGAAGTTTATGAGGATGATGCAATGATGTTAGGGGATGTTGGACAATTCCTATTCTGGGAAGCTAATCCTACCTTTGTTGCATTTGGGGTGAGGGGTATTTGCTTATGAATAGAGATATCTATCTCTTTATCTCTTAAGTGCTGTGGGCTATTAGGAAGATGAGGGCTGCTTTCTCCATCTAAAAACCCCCAAACATGTTTCCAGATCTCAGTGGTTGCCACAAAGAAGAGGGAGTCCACCTATTCTTCAAAACACCTGAGGTTAGAACAAGAAGCAATGGGTGGAAGCTAAACTAAGCGAAGAACTAAGGAGAAATTTCCTGACAGAACAATGGAACAGCTTGCCTCCAGAAGTTGTGAATGCTCCAACACTGGAAGTTTTTAAACAGGTGTTGGATAACCATCTGTCTGAAGTAGTGTAGGGTTTCCTGCCTAAGCAGGGAGTTGGACTAGTAGACCTCCAAGGTCCTCTCCAACTCTGTTGTTATTATTATTAAAAACCTTGAACAGACCAATAAAAAACAATTTTTAAAAATTGATCTCTTTGAAAAGCAAAAAATAAATAAAAATTGAACCTCACTAGTTTTATGCAAAATTATGAATAATACCGAATGAGAACATACTGCTTAAGGGATACAAAATTATTATTATTATTATTATTATTATTATTATTATTATTATTATTATTATTATTATTATTATTATTATTATTTAGATTTGTATGCAGCCCCTCTCCGTAGACTCGGGGCGCCTCACAACAATAATAGTACAATATATGACAAATCTAAGAATTAAAAGTCATTAAAAACCCCTTATTTAAAAAGAAACATACACACAAACAAACATACCATGCATAAACTGTATAGGCCCAGGGGAGATGTCTTAGTTCCCCCATGCCTGGCAGCAAAGGTGGGTTTTAAGAAGTTTACGAAAGGCAAGGAGGTTGGGGGCAGTTCTAATATCCGGTGGGAGCTGGTTCCAGAGGGTCGGGGCCACCACAGAGAAGGCTCTTCCCCTGGGTTCCACCAGACAACATTGTTTAGCCGACAGGACCCAGAGAAGGCCAACTCTGTGGGACTTAACCGGTCGCTGGGATTCATGCGGCAGAAGGTGGTCTCGGAGATATTCTGGCCTGATGTCATGAAGGGCTTTATAGGTGATGACCAACACTTTGAATTGTGACCGGATACCGATCGGCAACCAATGCAGACTACGGAGTGTTGGTGTAACATGGGCAGACCTAGGTATGCCCATGATTACGCTCACAGCTACATTCTGCACTATCTGAAGTTTCCGAACACTTTTCAAAGGTAGCCCCATGTAGAGAGCGTTACTCTTCTGGCGTTTCAACTCCCGGAGCTCCTCGTTGAACCATGGAGCTCTACGGGGTCTAGCGCCACGGAGAGGTCGTATTGGCGTGTTTTGTGGGATTTCATGCCAGAATACAGAATATCAACCCAAACTAATAGTATCCCATTCCACCAATTCAGCTCAATCTAGTTGGTTCCATTTTCTGAATTCCTTTTTGTGTCCGACGAACATTCTGGTTTTCATCACTAGATGTCACTGCCTGAGCACGAAAAACATACTGAGGAAGTCTGGAAATTATTTATTTATTTATTTTCTCTATTTTCCACAGAAGTAGTCTCTCTCTCTCTCTCTCCTCTCTTCCCCGCACTGCATTTGGGAGGGATGTTAGTTTTTGCTTTCAGTAAATTATTTTGAAGACCGTTGGGGAGAGGAATAACAAAGACCACAAGCTTTCTTTTGTCCCAGCCTCTTGGCAATTTTGAATTAAACAGGTGTATTCTGCTGGATTTCAAAACATCACTGCTGGTTATTCTTTTTTTCTGTCTGCAGGTGCTGGGACTGATTGTATTTTAATCTTTTTTTTTCTCTAGGGGCAAAGACCAAAACAAAGCTGCACACTTGTATGAAAAAAAAAGAATGATGCCAGGTTTATTTTCTTGATTTTGATCTTCTCACACTCTAATAGAAATGATTTTGTAGGGATTATTTAATTTGGAGCATAGACACACAATGCAAATACATAAGCCGCCTAACCTTCTTAGTAGTGAAGCATGAATTCTATAAATAGAATATTTTTAACGGGAACTCAGCTGGGTTTTTTTCTTCGTTTCCTTGCTACAGGGTAAACAATAAACACTTGTTCCATAGCTTCAGAGTGTTTTAAATTCCCTTCCAAGAATAACAATAGTGCGACGTATACTATGATACAAATACCTGAATGTATTATTTTTCTATCAGTACCTGGGCACTGGCAAATCACCACTGAAGCTTCTTTATATAGAGTACAGATAATCCTCGACTTACGACAGTAATTGGGACCAAAATGTCACCTGCAAAATGTCTTCTTCCCTGCTGCCTGACCACACTGTTCACTCATTTTGAGACTGTCCAGGTTCCTAAGAGGTCAGTAAGGGGCGTACATAAGTGCACTAGTGTGCCTTTCGTCCTCTGTCCAATTGTCTCTTCTTATCTCTTATCTCATATCTCATATATCTTTTCTTCCTTTCATATATCTTCTCATCTATTTTTATATCTTTTCCTTATATATAATACTTCATGTCTAGTCTCTTCAATGTGTATTGTGTATTGGACAAAAGATAAATAAATAAACACATGATGCAATCTGTAAGTGAGTCACATGATCAGATCTGATTAGAAACATAGAAGATTTATGGCAGAAAAAGACCTCATGGTCCATCTAGTCTGCCCTTATGCTATTTTCTGTCTTTTATTTTAGGATGGATATATGTTTATCCCAGGCATGTTTAAATTCAGTTACTGTGGATTTACCAACCACACCTCCTTGAAGTTTTTACCAAGCATCTACTATTCTTTCAGTAAATAATATTTTCTCACGTTGCTTCTGATCTTTCCCCCAACTAACCTCAGATTGTGCCCCCTTGTTCTTGTGTTCACTTCCTATTAAAAACACTTCCCTCCCGAAGCTTATTTAACCCTTTAGGATATTTAAATGTTTCGATCATGTCCCCCCTATTGAGTTCATTAAGTCTTTCCTGATACGTTTTATGCTTAAGATCTTCCACCATTTTTGTAGCCCATCTTTGGACCCATTCAATTTTATCAATATCTTTTTGTAGGAGAGGTCTCCAGAACTGAACACAGTATTCCAAGTGTGGTCTCACCAGCACTCTATACAGCAGGATCACAATCTCCCTCTTCCTGCTTGTTATATTTCTAGCTATGCAGCCAAGCATTCTATTTGCTTTCCCTATCACCTGACCTCACTGTTTACTCATTTTGAGACTGTCAGAAATCACTACCCCTAAATCCTTCTCTTCTGAAGTTTTTTCTAACACAGGACTGCCAATACAATACTCAGATTGAGGATTCCTTTTCCCCAAGTGCATTATTTTACATTTGGAAACATTAAAATGCAGTTTCCATTGCTTTGGCCACTTATCTAGTAAAGCTAAATAATTTGCCATATTACAGACGCCTCCAGGAATATCAACCCTATTGCACAGTTTAGAGTCATTGGCAAATAGGCAAACCTATTGATGAAGCCACGTACTGCTTTTATTTGCCAAGATTGCCTAAGGAGCATTTGTAGTGCCTAGAGTCTTTCTTGTACATAAAGATGATGCTGGCAATATGGTGCTTTGTTTTGCAACCTGACAGCTTCTCCGTTAATTGTTTTTTCTTTTAATAAAGGAATCTGAAATAAAAGATAATGTGAGTTGTGGGAGAACAGAGTAACAGAGGAATTGTTTACCTCCTCTTGAAGATTCTTCTCTGTTTTCTGTGCCATTCTCCGCTTCTATTCTGCCAAGTTTTTAAATGAGAGACTTGTTTGTTTCAACTGCTGGCAAGTCTTGCAAGAGAACTGATGTAAGACTATTGGTATAGTAAACCATATTCCATTATTTTAGTTATTTAGGAATTGTTATTGTAAAATACCGCCGGTGGTCTTCATCCCCTGGCGCATTTTGCAGGAGGCCGGGGGACACGGAGACCGGTGGCAGCCGCCATTTTGGAATCGGCCGGGATCTCGCGAGGCTTCGCGAGATTCCGGCCGATAATCAGGCCAGAGTGGTCTGATTAGTGACGCATCCGGGCGGGGCCTGCCAGCCCTATAAAAGGGTGGGCAGGCCCGGAGCTCAGCCTTTTCGCCCGGACTCATCGTCAAGAGCAGACACCCGCCCTCCCTCCCTATCTTGCAGTGTGCTATTCTGGGTCGCCCTAGGGGGCCGAATAGGAATTTTTGGTGCTCTGGCCTTTTAGCCATGACCGTTTTTTTGCCTATTCCACACTGTGGAGACGGATAAGCAGTTAGGGGGTGCTGGCACCTGTTTTAGGTTAATTGGCTTACCTTTGGTCATTTGGGTAGGCAGGTTAGGGGCGGAAAACTGGGTGGTGGTTTAGCAACTGTGTGTTCTCCGTTGGGCATCTTTGGGGATGATTGACAGGTTCTCTCCAAAGGCTTGTGGTATTGGCGACCTGAGCAGTTGGGGGGAACCTGTCTTTGGGTCCCACCCATTTTAATTCCCCTTCTAGGGGTTAGCCGGTGGGACCTCCCACATGCAAGTGCATGGCAAGGTCTCAGGTGAGGGAGTGGTCCCTCACCTGGATTAGCATGGAGCTACGTCCATAAGTTGCCCCGGAAGTTTATTCTACTTCATTTTCCGCCCCGGAAGCAATTGTTTGACCCTGCGGGTCCTTGTTAGGGTTATAGTTAATTATGCTAATTATGCTAATTTATTTAAAATAAATTATGCAAATTTATTTTAATAAAAATGACCCAGTTTTAAATCTAGCTCTTGTGTCCGTGTCGTTACTCCGCCTCTCCTGCAATATATGTGTATCACTATGGACGTGACTAATTCTAAGAAATATTTTTTAAAAAAAATGTCTGGCTCTATCTGCATGAACTTTCTACATTTCTATATTGAAAGGTGAATTTGGCATTTACTATGACTCTGGATTTTAGGCATTTAAATTCTAGTTTTCTTGCAAGCATTAAAGGGGTTGTATTTTACCCTATTTAAATAGCATGCAACAATGTTTGAAGAGATGACATAGTTAAAATAAATGTACTGCATTAAAATGTAAAATTAGAATTTTAGGAGTAACTTTGTTGGTGCAAATATGAGTCTTAGCTGACAATTTATATATGAAAGTAAGCCCTATTGAAAAATATGGGCTATATTATGGAATTAGTAAGTGTAGAATTGTATTAATTTCTACTGCCATTTTAAGACACGTTTTTGTTGTCTCAACCATTTACATTCAATATTATTGAAATTCCTATTATATGATAGTAATAGGGCTTTCATTTTTAAAGTGTTGGGGGTTAGGGGATGATACTACAGAGTTCGGTAATAAATTCTACACTTCGACAACTCAATTACTTAAGTCGTAGTTTTTACAGTCAAGTTTGGAGCAGTTAATATTAAGCTTGAATCTGATGTGGGCTTTTGTGTTGTTGTGGTTGAATCTGAAGTAGTCTTCCTGGTAGAACTTCCTGGGGAGATGGACCAATTTCACAAGAGACAAACAAAATAAAATTTTATTTTTAAAAACAGAAAAGGTTAAATATAATAAATATTCTACAAGAATGTAACAGCTCAGTATTGGAAATAAAATTTCAAAGATTATTTAACTTTACCAATATATCAATCTATTGTGGTAATTTGCACAGTTGAGATGGAAGGAGAGAGGGAAGGAGAGAGGGAGTGAGTGAGTTGTGTATTACTTTTATGCCCCCTTCTGGAAGGAAATTGTTGTTTTTGATCACATAGGGTTATAATTATCCACCAACAAAGAATTTTGAAAATCCATAAAAGAAAAAAAAGTTCCATTACGATTATAGCTCAAGAACTACCTATACTGGTCTGTACTACATGTATCTGAATAGGGCCAGGGTGGTCTGTTTTATGTTAAGTGGCATATTGTTCAACTTTATTTTTCACCTTTTTAAAAACCACAATTATCATATTTGTTTAAATATTCCAATATTATCTGTATCATAAGGTACATTGCAATGAAATACATTGAACACTACTTTAAAGAAAAGCAATACAAAATGTGCATTGACCTAAAAATAAAGTTATCTTAATGGACTGACACATCAGACATGATGACTATCTGGTTCAAGTAGCTGGTTCCATAATTTGGCCTAAATTAGTAGTGTGACAGTAACAGATTTATCTTTCAAAGTAATTTTTACCAGATGAACACGGTGATTTTTGATTAATTTCCCTTAAGAATTAGATTAGACTATTTTAGCTTTCTTTCCATTGAAAATATTTTAAGAACAAACAAGTAGCATGCATCTTGAGACCTTAGTTATTGCAAATGTTAACTTTTCCAAATTCCCTATAAACTAGCATTCCGTGTTGTCATCCTGTCGTCAAGCAGACACTTTCTGAAAGTTGACCTTTATGGACAGAATAAAGGCATTAAAGGTATACTGCCTGCGAATTTGAAAGTTATAAATATCCAAACTAGTAGCTATGAATAACTGAATAACCCAGTTTTTGTGATATTCTTCCACTTGTGCTATCACCTGATTTTATGATAATTAATTTCATATTTGCTACTTAAAATTAAGAAAAATAATATAACATTGTTTTATATCTGGACCGGGACTCACTGCTCACAGTCACTCATGCCCTCATCACCTCGACTACTGTAATGCTCTCTACATGGGGCTACCTTTGAAAAGTGTTCGGAAACTTCAGATCATGCAGAATGCAGCTGCGAGAGTAGTCATGGGCTTACCTAGGTATGCCCATGTTTCACCAACACTCCGCAGTCTGCATTGGTTGCCGATCAACTTCCGGTCACAATTCAAAGTGTTGGTTATGACCTTTAAAGCCCTTCATGGCACTGGACCAGAATATCTCCGAGACCGCCTGCTGCCACACGAATCCCAGCGACCGATTAGGTCCCACAGAGTGGGCCTTCTCCAGGTCCCGTCAACTAAACAATGTCGGTTGGCGGGCCCCAGAGAAAGAGCCTTCTCTGTGGCAGCTCCGGCCCTCTGGAACCAACTCCCTCCGGAGATTAGAACTGCCCCTACTCTCCTTGCCTTTCGTAAGCTCCTTAAGACCCACCTGTGTCGTCAGGCATGGGGGAACTGAGACATCTCCCCCGGGCATATACAATTTATGAATGGTATGTTTGTATGTACAGTGATACCTCATCTTACAAACGCCTCATCATACAAACTTTTCAAGATACAAACCCGGGGTTTAAGATTTTTTTGCCTCTTCTTACAAACTATTTTCACCTTACAAACCCACCGCCGCTGCTGAGATGCCCCACCTCCGGACTTCCATTGCCAGCGAAGCACCCATTTTTGCGCTGCTGGGATTCCCCTGAGGCTCCCCCTTCCATGGGAAACCCCACCTCCGGACCTCCGTGTTTTTATAATGCTGCAAGGGAATCCCAGCAGGGGAATCCCAGCAGTGCAAAAACGGGCACTTCACTGGCAACAGAAGTCCAGAGGTGGGGTTTCCCAGCGAGGGGAGCCTCAGTGAAATCGCAGCATTGCAAAAACACAGAGTTCCGGAGGTGAGGTTTCCTATGGAGGGGAGCCTCAGGGGAATCCCAGCAGTGCAAAAACGAGTGCTTCGGCTGGCAAAAGGGGTGAATTTTGGGCTTGCACACATTAATTGCTTTTCCATTGATTCCTATGGGAAACATTGTTTCATCTTACAAACTTTTCACCTTAAGAACCTCGTCCTGGAACCAATTAAGTTTGTAAGACAAGGTATCACTGTATGTGTGTTTAGAAAATGGGGTTTTAAAATGTTTTTAAGTAGTAATTTAGATTTGTTGTAAATTGTTTTCACTTTGTTGTGAGCCGCCCCGAGTCTGCGGAGAGGGGCGGCATACAAATCTAAATAATAAATAAATAATAAAAATAAATATGAGCTTTGCTTTATGAAAAGATCCAGCAAAAGTTATGACTGTGTCTCATTGGCAAAATATACTCCCACGATCCGTTTCCCACCCACCCAACTAAATTTATCCAATTGTGTTACAAGTTGACATCTATAAACTACAACTGTTCCTGCAAAGTATTCGTTTCTCTGCACTTTATAGTTCGTATAAATTGTGGAGTACTTGGCATTCTTATTTCTTCTAAAGAATTGTATCTGTAGAGAAAGTATGATATGGGAATACAATTTTCTATGCTTCACCCCAGAGATATAATGAAACAATAACAAATACACTATTAATATAATTTTGTGAATGGATTTTCTGAGTTTGCAAGATAATTCAATAATAAAATGTATTATGGGGGTGTTTTGGGGCTAATGAAAAACACAGGGCATCAGTGTTTCCAAAAATCAATTGTACACATTGGGGAAAATATTAGACACATATACGTAGAGATAGATACTGGCTATATGAATCACAGAAATAAATGAAAATGGGATTATTTGGGTTTTTTTTAATATTGAAGGGCTAAATTATATATTAAATACGTAACATGCAGTTGGTTTTTTCCTTTGTTATTTTTATAAATAATTCAAAGAGAGGAACATAGAAACATAGAAGACTGACGGCAGAAAAAGACCTCACGGTCCATCTAGTCTGCCCTTATACTATTTCCTGTATTTTTATCTTAGGATGGATCTATGTTTATCCCAGGCATGTTTAAATTCAGTTACTGTGGATTTACCAACCACGTCTGCTGGAAGTTTGTTCCAAGGATCTACTACTCTTTCAGTGAAATAATATTTTCTCACGTTGCTTTTGATCTTTCCCCCAACTTCAGATTGTGTCCCCTTGTTCTTGTGTTCACTTTCCTATTAAAAACACTTCCCTCCTGAACCTTATTTAACCCTTTAACATATTTAAATGTTTCGATCATGTCCCCCCTTTTCCTTCTATCCTCCAGACCAGGGGTCCCCAAACTTTTTACGCAGGGGGCCAGTTCACTGTCCCTCGGACTGTTGGAGGGCCGGACTATATAAAAAAACTATGAACAAATCCCTATGCACACTGCACATACCTTGTTTTAAAGTAAAAAACAAAATGGGAACGTACTATTTAGAGGGGAGAAGATCTGAAATTCATATATGTTTATGTTTTGTTTTTAATTTTCTTTTGTTAACATCTGATTGGCTATACAAGGTTTTCTTGGCATGAAAAATGTATAAAGAAAGAAGGAAGCACTTTGGCATAATGGTTAATAAGTTAGAAATATAATTGGTGTTGCACTTTTTGAAGGAACATTAAGGAGGGAATTTAATTAAAAGAAAATGAATGTAACTGGATGACAAAATTAGAAAAAAAAACCTTTTGCAACTTTTTTGATGATTGATATTAGTTACTAACAAAATACCGCATTTTATTCATGGAAAATTAGATGGTACACTGTGTTGTTTGAATGTATATTGAGAGAAAAATTAAAAAAAATTACCCCCCCCCAAACAGTCCTTCCTTCCTCTGTCCCTCCATTCATTTCATTCTTCCTTCCTTCCTTTCTTCCTTGTTCCTTCCATTTCTCTTTCCTTCCTTCTTTCCTTCCTTCCCTCTCTCATTCCTCTCCACTTCTCCTTCCCTCCCTCTCTTTCCCTTTTCTTTCTTTCGCTCTCTCTTTTCCCTGTGCTCTTGTCACTCACTGGCGGGCCGGATAAATGGCCTCAGTGGGCCGCATGTGGCCCGCGGGCCGTAGTTTGGGGACCACTGCTCCAGACTATACAGATTGAGTTCATTCAGTCTTTCCTGATACGTTTTATGCTTAAGACCTTCCACCATTCTTGTAGCCCGTCTTTGGACCCGTTCAATTTTGTCATTATCTTTTTGTAGGTGAGGTCTCCAGAACTGAACACAGTATTCCAAATGTGGTCTCACCAGCGCTCTATATAAGGGGATCACAATCTCCCTCTTCCTGGTTGTTATACCTCTAGCTATGCACCCAAGTATCCTACTTGCTTTTCCTACTGCCCAACCACACTGCTCACCCATTTTGAGACTGTCAAAAATCACTACCCCTAAATCCTTCTCTTCTGAAGTTTTTGCTAACACAGAACTGCCAATGCAATACTCAGATTGAGGATTCCTTTTCCCCAAGTGCATTATTTTACATTTGGAAACATTAAACTGCAGTTTCCATTGCTTTGACTATTTATCTAATAAAGCTAAATCATTTACCATATTACAGACCCCTCCAGGAATATCAACCCTATTGTACACTTTAGAGTCATCGGCAAATAGGCAAACCTTCCCTACCAAACCTTCCTCTATGTCACTCACAAACATATTAAAAAGAATAGGACCCAGAACAGACCCTTGTGGCACACCGCTTGTAACTTGTCTCTGCTCAGAATACTCGCCATTAACAATAACTCTCTGATGTCTACGCTTCAACCAGCTTGAAATCCACTGAACTATCCAGGGATTAAGTCCAATCTTCACTAATTTATCTATCAGCTCTTTATGTGGAACCGTATCAAAGGCTTTGCTGAAGTCCAGATAGGCAATATCCATGGCACCACCTTCATCCAACACCTGCTGCTACTATCCTATACCAACAACCTGTGAGGTGAATTGAGCTGAGAAAGAATGACTAGCTCAAAGTCGCCCATCATTCGTAAGGCAGAACTAGAATTCATAGCTTCCTGGTTTCTAATCTGGTGATTTCATATTGCATTTCCCACCTATCTCTTTTGCAAAAAATCTATGCAGGGAAAAGACATTTTGTAAAACAACTGGCAGAGCCAGTTTAAATTAATGCCATTCCACTATTTGTGATAGTTCTGATTAAGTTTTTCCCTTCATATGCTAAAATTATTATATTTAATGCATTTCTTTGTGTATCATTAATAAAGTTTCGGGATAATGAATGCATTGACGAGTCAGATCTACGGCAGTTAAAATGGAATATATATTTTTTAATAAAGTATCTTTATTGTTTTCCAGAAATAAAAAAGAAGAAAAGAAAAAAGAAAGAAAAAAAAGTAAAAGAATAAGGAGTAAAAGCAGTATTTCTCACCTGTTTTGTTCTAGTTTAACAGATCTTAATCCATTTCTATTACCTTTCTGATACATTTCTTTATATTTTGTATATTTACATTTAATTATCATAAATAAATTTTACTAATTGATATAGAAAGAGATACATTGGGAAGAAAAAGAGTAATAAAAGTCATACTTCCTAAGGTAATTATTATCCTTCTTTTGTATACTGATACTTTATATTGTTACATTTTCAGCCTTTGTTTCGAATCCATTCGTGCCATTTTTCCCAAATTTTTTACTTTCAATCCACTTAATTGAATTTGTCATTTCATCCATCTCAATACATTTATATATTTTATCAATAATTAAGCTCTCTGATGGAGTTTGTTAATTTTTCCATTTTTGTGCCAATGAGATTCTGACTGCAGTGCTTATATGTGTTATGAGGAAGAGCGTTGGTTTGGTATAAGATCTTTTCCAAATTCCTAAGAGTAAACCTTCTGGTGTGTATTCTATCTTCTCTTTTATAATTTCGGTGAGCCAATTATGAGTTGTTTTCCATATCCTTTGAATTTTGGGGCAGGACCACCACATATAAAAAAAGGAACCTTTTTGTTTTTTACATTTCCAACAGGTGTCTTGTAATGTCGGATATATTTTCGCTAATCTTGATGGTGGCGTATACCATCTGTAGAAGTGTTTGTAATAATTTTCTTTATATGCAGCTGACAGTGTTATTTTAGATATTGTATTCCATGATTTTTCCCAATCTGCTAGATGAATATCATGTTGAACCTTTTTAGCCCATGCTACCATAGGAGTTTTAATTGTATCCTTTATTTTTTCATGTTCTAAAAGTAGTTGATAAATTTTAGTAATCTGTTTGTCCTCATACCCTGTCAATATAAAATGGAATATTTATATTGGAGCTAAATTTCTCCAAGCTACAAACTAGATGACCTATTGATTTAATTGGAATATTCTTGCAAGTCAGATTTCCTTGCAATATATATGGATGGAGATTAGTCAGGGAGGATGGAGAAAAAATAAAAATCAATATAAAAGAAATTGCAAGGCCCTTGGGCCCTTGTTCTCAGTACCAAAGCAAACTGCCCATCACGAGCATCACTTTCAGTTCTACCTAAAGGCACTTTTCAAATTGTCACTGTGGAATGAGTGCATGGCAGGGAATGTAATTCATTTGATCATTTTCCAAAACACATGAAACTTTTCACTCTAATGACCTGTTTTATATATCCTCCTCTGATGTAAGCTGTTAAACCTTCACTTCCAACTATAGTATATTAAGCCACATGAAATACAGCTTGGATATAAAAAAAAAACCCTCAGCATTTTGTGTAAAATGCTTGCTTTTCAATGGCTGCCTTGGAGACACCTGATCAGTTTTTTAAAAAAAGAAATGGTTATCAATTTCAAGACAAAAACATGATTGTAGCAATAAATTTAACCAAGTGAATCAACTCCCCCCGGAGATTAGAACAGCCCCCACCCTCCTTGTCTTTTGCAAGTTACTCAAGACCCACCTATATCGCCAGGCATGGGGGAACTAAAACATCTCCCCCAGGCTTTCTTATATTTTATGTTTGGTATGTATGTGTTGTATGGTTTTTAACAGTTGGGGTTTTTTATATAATTTTTTTTATTAAATTTGTTCCATTGTTTATACTGTTTTTTATTACTGTTGTGAGCCGCCCCGAGTCTTCGGAGAGGGGCGGCATACAAATCTAATAAATTGAATTGAATTCATTTGAAGTGAAACTAGAATAATTTAAAGTAGCTATAGAATAATATGCTTGTATGCAAACATTTCACAATCAATTTTTAGCATTTCCTGAAGGGGCTGGAAAAGAAATCCACTTAAAATCCTGGAGGGCTATTCTAGACCAATGATGATAATTGGTGCCTTCATATAATGCATTAAGCCATATCTTGTTTTACCCAAAGTTTGCTGAACAAGCATCGCAGATTACTGCACACATAATGTCAAGGTTACAGCTAATGAGCCCAAGCAAATCAGAACTCGGACTAAAATCCTCTTTAACAATCTTCTTTATTGAGTACATCATATTGACACAGCTCTAAAGGAAAACCAACTCTAAATCTTTCCCATGGTTTCTGGTCTCTGGGCGTCACGTGACTTTTCTTATCAACGACAATTTTGCCGTATTGACAATAACAATAAAGTATTTATATTTATAATATAATTAAAATAGGAAATGACCCCATCCCCAAGTGTCACAGGTCACATTGGCCAATTGGGTTAATTGGCAGGCTCTCCATGTGCTCCTTTCTCCAACTTTATTTGTTGTCAGTAGAGATGATCTTGATTCTCGTGAGAAAACTCTGTTGTGTCTAGCAAGAGCCAGGGTGGCGCAGCAGGTAGAGTGCTGTACTGCAGGCCACTGAAGCTGACTGTAGATCTGAAGGTCAGCGGTTCAAATCTCATCACCGGCTCAAGGTTGACTCAGCCTTCCATCCTTCCGAGGTGGGTAAAATGAGGACCCGGATTGTTGGGGGCAATAGGCTGGCTCTGTTAAAAAGTGCTATTGCTAACATGTTGTAAGCCGCCCTGAGTCTAAGGAGAAGGGCGGCATAAAAATAGAATAAATAAATAAATAAATAAACAAACAAACAAACAAACAAAAAACAAACAAATAAACAAATAAATATAAATAAATAAAAATAAACAAACAAACAAACAAACAAACAAATAAATACATAAACCAACCAACCAACCAACCAACCAACCAACCAACCAACCAACCAACCAACCAACCAACCAACCAACCAACCAACCAACCAACCAACCAACCAAATCAATCAATCAATCAATCAATCAATCAATCAATCAATCAATCAATCAATCAATCAATCACTGTGTGGCAACCGAGGAACAGAAAAATGGCTGCTTCCAGGTGAAGTTGACAGTCAAGCTATAAATCATGGTTAATATAGCATGTCAAACATAAAAACAAAACAAAAATAATATTACAGTATTTGGAAATCTCAGATGGCAAGATTCATGCAGCCGATCCACTGGCAAGGATTCATTTTGTAACGTTTTATACATTTACGGACAAAGCAGGATCTACATTGGACCCTGTTTTATTATTAAGGGACTTCAGTGTCAATATTTCTTTCCTAACACTGTTCCTCAAAGCGCATATGGTATTTAATATAGCTGAGTAGCCTGTTACTTTGAAAGTAGCACGATGAAATGTCATGTTTACAAGACTTGAGATGAAATGTTTGGCAAAGTAGCTAACTTTGAAAGGTTATGTTTGCTGTGTCATCTGTTTATAATGTGAGCATAAACCACAAACAGGGTTTTATCTGCATCACTGTTTTCTAACTTTGCTGTATGTGTATGTACATGTGCAAATTCACAGGAGTGCATTTCATTAGGCTGTCTCCAAGACTATTTGGATTGACAATCAGAAAGAACAGCCTGCTCTACCCATGTATCCAACAAAGGGCAGCCAAAATATACCCCTGTCAACCGTTCAGTTTTATAACTAAAATGAAAGCTTGCTTGATTCTGTGTTACATATTCAAACATTATGTGTTCTGCCGGGCTCTCTGATAGGAGCCTCCCGAAAATTCAAGGGTACAAATTTCAGACACACACACACGTTTGAAAATTCAAAACAATGTTCTTTATCACAAAATTCAAAATAAACTAAGCACTCTTTTTCTATTGCAAAGAGCACTCTTCCCAAAACAACCGGGTAGTCTGTACATTTTCCCTTAAGCAGTCATTAAGTATTTAGCTAGCAGCTGTGAAGAAACTTCACACCCCTTCTTCTTCCAATGAAGTGAGACACCCACACGTTGCTCTGCTTTGGTTTCCACGGCATGAAAAAGCAACAAAGTCCAGAAAACACAGAATTTCTGACAAACTCCGATCAGATACTCTTCCACAATGGCCAACCCCACATGCTGCTATTTATAGCAGCAGCCCTAATTACTGGAGCCCCACCCAAACACAGGTGGCCTCACTTATTTCCTGTAATATGTTCTTACTTGGTCTCTTCTATGCATAATTCTGCACTTGCGTGGGTCCAAAATGTCATCATCTGAATCAAGGGAAGATAAGGGAGATTGATTGCCTGGGCTGTGTGCCAAGCCCTCCTCTGCCAAGTCACTCCCACCTTCTTCTTCGTCCGAGGAAACTAAACTCTGAACTGATTCTGTCGGTAATAACACAGGCCTGTGACATGTTGAATTTTCCCCTGCATCCACCTCCCCATTTCCTGGGGCAGGAGCTGGGCCAGAGCCAACCACAACAATTAATACCACTCTACTACACCCTGGTCAGACCACATCTGGAGTATTGCGTTCAATTCTGGTCACCGCACTTCAAAAGAGACATTGAAACTCTGGAGAAGGTGCAGAAAAGAGCAATCAAAATGATTAGGGGACTTGAAACCAAGACTTACGAAGAGAGATTGCAGGAACTGGGCATGGATAATCTAGAGAAAAGGAGGGGCAGAGGGGGCATGATAGCTGTATACAGGTATATGAGGGGTTTCCACAGAGAGGAGGGGCCACTCTATTCTCCAGAGCACCAGAGGGCTGGACGAGGAACAATGGCTGGAAGCTGACCAAGGAGAGATTCAACCTAGAAGTAAGGAAGAACTTCCTGACGGTCAGAGCGATCAACCAGTGGAACAACCTGCCTGCGGAGGTTGTGAACTCCCCAACTCTGGACACTTTCAAGAGGACATTGGACTGCCATTTGGCTGGGGTGCTTTAGGATTCCTGCTCAGGCAGGGGGTTGGACTTGATGACCTGCATGGTCCCTTTCAACTCTAACAATAAATAAAATAAAACATTATGTAAGAATATAAAGGCATACGTACCCTGTATCTAAGGGGGAAAAGGTGCACAACATTATCCTAATCTTCTTCGCCAACCAACTAGTGAAACCAGCAACGTAACACCTGTCTGCAATGCCTTAAAGCACTTGGACTGTTTCTCAGGGAAAAACACAGCTGCTTTGAGGGTTTGTAGAAAGATGCTATGTTTTAATTCCGATTCCCTCCAGAGCACTTTGTGGAAATGAAATCCAAGACACTGCATAACTCTCTTTCATATCACTGCTATGGGCAAGATGCTGTTTTATATTTTAAAGGGTCATATTATACAGTTAGTCCTTGGCTTACAACCATTTGCTTAGGGACCATTCAAAGTTACAAGGACGCTGAGATAAGCGACTTACTGTACGACTTTTTTCACATGACCATTGCAGAATCCCCATGATCACATGATCAAATTTAGGATGCTTGGCAACTTGCATATATTCCTGACAGTTGCAGTGTCTGTTAGATTGGCATGCAGAGCAAGTAAAGACGATCCTGGAGTGAATTCAGTATTTTATTCAAAAGGAAAGGCTCTGAACAAGGACTGACCGTGAGCTACAAGGAAACCACTTTTAAGGGTTTCCAGCAGCTCTGCTGACCAATGACAAGCATTTAAACCTGCCACCGCTTCATTAGCCAATCGGTGCCGCCGATGTTAATTAGGCACGTACCTCAGTAAGTAACAGTATCCAGAGGTGGGCAGCAGGCAGGACGGGGTGGAACGCAGTTCCATTGGTGGAAATGATGCTGCATGCAAAGCTCCAGCTGACCGGCGGCAATCACTTCCAGGATTACCGGTCTCGGCAGGGCTCTCCTTTTCCCCCTGCTGCTGCTGCTGTGCGCTCTTTGCTGTTTTCCTCTTTCCTCCTTCCTGGCCTTGGACAAGCTTCCCTCTCTCCTGCCCGGCTCCACTCCAGCCTCACGCGGCCACCTCCCAAGGCCAGGAGAGCCACATGAAAAGGCATCGTGCGGCAATAACAGGTCCCTTGAACAATGGTGATAGTTCAAGCCACTCCCCCCTGGTGACATGGCCGGCAAGCCACTCCTACCCAGTCACATGACCATCAAGCCACACCCACAAAACAAGCCACACCTACAGTGTGGCAGTAAAAAATTTGGCTGCCCATTACTGACAGTATTCTAGGTCAAGTGATCACCTTTTGTGACCTTCTGATAAGCAAATTGTTAATACCACTTTATAAGGCCTTGGTAAGGCCACACTTGAAATACTGCATTCCGTTTTGGTTGCCACGATGCAAAAAGGATGTTGAGACTCTAGAAAAAGTACAGAGAAGAGCAACAAAGATGATTATGGTATTGGAAGCTAAAACATATGAAGAATGGTTGCAGGAACTGGGCATGGCTAGTTTAATGAAAAGAAGGACAGGGGAGACATGATAGCAGTGGTCCAATATCTCAGGGGTTGCCAGAGAGAAGAAGGAGTCAACCTATTCTTCAGAGCACCTGATGGTAAAACAAGAAGCAATGGGTACAAGTTGAACAAGGAGGGAAGTAACTTAGAACTAAGGAGAAATTTCCTGACAGTTAAAACAATTAATCAGTGGAACAGTTTGCCTCCAGAAGTTGTGAATGCTCCAAAACTGAAAGTTTTAAAGAAGATGTTGGATAACCATCTGTCTGAAGTAATGTAGGGTTTCCTGCCTAAGCAGGGGGTTAGATAAGAAGACCTCCAAGGTCCCTTCCAACTCTGTTGTTATTATTATTATAAATTCAATAGGGAACTCAGATTGAATTTAACAACCATAGTAAGAAAGATAGTAAAATGGACCAAAACTCAATTAACTACAATTAACTTAGCAACAAAATTTGGGTTTCAATTGTGTTTGTAAATGAAAGACTATCTGTATATTTGCATTTTTGAAAAGCACAGTTTTGGATACCAAAGAGTGTTTGCAGTTCCACTTTGGTATAGGAGAAAATAAATCTTAACAAAGATATAATTTATCTTGCTTTTATTTTATTGCCAATTTGGAAGTGGTTGTTTAGGAGAAAGCCCCATGTTTGGCAATGATTTTATTATTTTTACAACTTTCCGATAAACATACACTGGTTGAGTTTTAATAATGGATCTTATTCTTCATTTAAAATGGCTTCAGCAAATGGCCATTCTATCTCAATCAATACATCTGAAGCACAAGCCTATCTGTATAAGCCAAAGTTGAAAGTTATGCAATGCATTATGCAACCAGAACAGAATGTTGGTTTCCACACTTTTCCCATTGTTTGTGAATTTAACTATTAAACACGGTCAGCTGTGCTTTATCTAACGTTATATGTGAGCTTTATTGCCTTACTATAATCAGTGTGATTGGTGATTTAATTGCTGAACTTTTTAACTGTTAGTTTTTAATGATTTTTTAAATTGTACATCATGCAGAGTCATGATGTTTCAGATGGGGAGCTATATAAATATGATAAACAGTTGCTTGTTCTAGCAACCATAGTTAAAAGAAATACAGTAATTGTTTACAAAAGATATGGAAATTATAATCATTGCAAAATCTGCAGACATCATAACAAATGTTTAAAAGTTGTATATATAGTCTGGGGAAAAGCATAATACAGAGCAGTGTAATCTGGGAAATGTTTCACAATCATGTGAATAACCCAGATTGTTTAAAACTGAGATAACACATTAACAGGTTTAGCCTAAGTCAGTGATGGCGAACCTTTTTTCCCTTGGGTGCTGAAAGAGCATGTGCTTGCGCTATTGTGCATGTGTGAGTGCCCACACCCATAATTCGATGCCTGAGGAGGGCAAAAACCAACCCCTGGAGGCCCCATGGAGGCCAGAAACAGCCCGTTCCCCAACTTCTGGTGGGTCCAGTAGGCTCATGTTTCACCCTCCCCAGGTATGAAATGCTTCCCTGAAGCCACGGGAGGGTAAATACACCCTTCCCCATACCCTTGGAGGCTCTCTGGAAGCCAAAAACAGCCTCTCAGAGCCTCTGTGCGAGCCAAAAATTAGTTGGCTGGTACACACTTGCATGTTGGAGCTGAGCTAGGGCAATGGCTCACATGCCAGCAAATATGGCTCCGCATGCCACCTGTGGCACCCGTGCCATAGGTTTGTCATCACTGGTCTACGTTTTACCGCTGAGATTCTTCCAAATAGATTAAATGACTATGATCCTTCTGCTGGGCTCTCTGGTAGGAGCCTCCTGAAAATTCAAGGGTACAAAGTTCAGACACATACACGTTTGAAAATTCAAAACAATGTTCTTTATCCCAAAAGTCACAATAAACTAAGCATTCTTTGTATTGCAAAGAGCACTCGTCCCAAAACAACTGGGTAGTATGTACAATTAACCTTAAGCAATCATTAAGTACTTAGCTAGCAGCTGTGAAGAAACTTCACATCCCTTCTTCTTCCAACGAAGTGAGACACACACACACACACGTTGCTCTGCTTTGTTTTCAAAGGCGTGAAAAATCAACAAACAAAAAGCAAAGTCCAGAAACCCGCAACCCAGGATTCCTGATGAACTGCGATCAGATACTCTTTCATAACAGCCAAACCCACACGCTGCTATTTATAGCAGCAGCCCTAATTACTGGAGACCCACCCAACCACAGGTGGCCTCATTTTCTGTTGTAATAATCCTTTAGTTGTTGTCTCCTATGCATCACTCTACGCATGCGTGGATGTGTCATTAATTCTTGTTCAGAATCCAAAGATGAAACAGATGATTGATCTCCTCCTGGGCTGTCTGCCAAACTCCCCTCTTCCCTGTCACTCATGCTGCCTTGGTCAGAGGAGGCTTCATCGGCAGATTCCATCGGGAGCAAAACAGGCCTGCAGCATATGGATGTTTCCCCAAATCCACCTGCACATTCCTTGCGGCAGGAGCTGAGCCACAGCCAACCACAGCAATAATCTAAGAAAGAATTTTAAAAAAAAAATCATTTGTATTTGACCTTCAGGAAAGATGCAAATGAACAATTATAAAATATAAATTATAAGACAGATAACCGCAAACAAATGGCTTATAGTTACAAGATCCACTTCCTTTGCTGCATATCAAAATAAGCAAGTGATGTATTCTAAAAATGCTTCTCCATAGGAAGATGTTTAAAATTTGAGGCTGGTGAAGCTGAAGTAGAACCATTTCCTTTGCTATGGATCTTCGCAGTTAGGAATGATAAAATTCATTGGTTTTAATATCATTCCAACTAGACACAAGAACAGTTTTTCCCGAACATCATTACTCTACTAAACAAATTATTCCCTCAACACTGTTAAACGTTTCACTAAGACTGCACTTCTATTTATACTAGTTTTTTCAATTCATTCCTATCACCCATTTCCTCCCACTTAGGACTGTATGACTGTAACTTGTTACTTGTATCTGTTGTGGTTAGCTCTGACCCAGCTCCTGCCCCAAGGAATGTGGAGGTGGATGTGAGGGAGACATCCACATGCTGCAGGCCTGTTTTGTTCCCAGTAGAATCTGCCAACAAAGTCTCTTCTGACCAAGGAAGCGTGAGTGACACGGAAGAGGGGATTTTGGCAGACGGCCCAGGAGGAAATCAATCATCTGTATCATTCCTGGATTCCGAACAAGAATTAATGACACATACACACATGCGTAAAGTGATGCATAGGAGACAACAACTGAAGGATTATAACAAGAGAAAATGAGGCCACCTGTGGTTGGGTGGGGCTGCTGTAATTAGTGCTACAGATAAAAGTGCAGCCTGGTGTTTTAGCCTTTTGGCAGTTTATCTGATTCATTGTTTCGTCAAGATCGTGGTTTTTGCTGTTCAGGATTGTGTCTGGACTTTAGAATTGGACTCAATTTCCCAGTTATTGGGTGAGCAATTGGACTGCATTTAACCTGTGCCTTGTGTGTACCAGAAAATCCCTTTGACATTTAAAAAGGGAGCTGTTTCTGTTTTTCTGCTTATAAAAACTTTTGGGTTTTCCTTTTATTGTGTGGTGTGTGTCTTCCTGGACTAATTATCCTGTAATTACGGGCAGTTGAGACACGCCCGCAGAAGAGTATCCTAAGATTTTTATTAGTATTGATTGTTTCTTATTTGTCCGCTATGACAATCATTAAGTGTTGTACCTCGTGATTCTTGATAAATCTATATTTTCTTTTATGTACACTGAGATCATATGTATCAAGACAAATTCCTTATGTGTCCAATCACACTTGGCCAATAAAGAATTATATTCTGTTCTATTCTATTCCATTCCATTCCATTCCACTCCATTCTATTAGAATTATAAGATCAAATATTAGCTCTAACATTTCCTGAAACTTGTTCAGAAATTAGAGATATGGTCCTTCTCTTCCCAATCTATCTACTCTTCTCTAATGGTCATTGTCTTCCTTGAGAAGAATGGAAAAGGGAGGGAATAAGATGAAACAAGCTACCAAGTAATTAAAGTCACCGTGAGAGAATAAAGATAGTTAGGATGCTCTCATTTGGAGCTTGGTTCTATGCTCCTTTAAACTCTCCAGATATAATTTCTAGCATTACTTGCCATTAGTTGTTTAATAGGAGCTGTACTCAAGCAAAATTCAGACAATGAGAAATTTCTTTTTCCAGGATGTGGGATAGGCACAGATATGACAAGTGAATATAATTTTCAAGGTGCTTCCAAAACAAAAGTTTAGTTCTTTCTGAGGAGCTCAATTTTTTATAGATTGGCAGTTTGAAACTTGATTGTTCTAAATTCAACGAAGTTTCAAAAGAATAGATTTTTCTGCATGCAAAAGCAATGATGGAAAACAATGCTTTCAAAATGATTGTGATACAGAAATGCATTTATGTAGTCAAAAGAGAAGCTTTGTTGATTCGTAGAATATAACCTCTGTAGAATTTTAAGCATCAGTATTACAAGAAATTATTAAGGCTTGGAATTTCAGTTCCCAAGGAATTATTATTATTATTATTATTATTATTATTATTATTATTATTTATTAGATTTGTATGCCGCCCCTCTCCGCAGACTCAGGACGGCTCACAGCAGTGACAAAAACAATATACATTGACAAATCTAATAATTCAAAATCTAAAATAACACTTGTACATTTAAAAATCTAAAAGCAAAGAACCCCAATATAAAAAACATACATACAGTCATATCATGCACTAAAACTACATAGGCAGGGGGAGATGTCTCAGTTCCCCCACGCTTGACGACAGAGGTGGGTTTTAAGGAGTTTACGAAAGGCAAGGAGGGTAGGGGCAGTTCTAATCTCTGGAGGGAGCTGATCCCAGAGGGTCGGGGCCACCACAGAGAAGGCTCTTCCCCTGGGTCCCGCCAGATGACATTGTTTAGTCGATGGGACCCGGAGAAGACCAACTCTGTGGGACCTGACCGGTCGCTGGGATTCATGCAGATTTATGAAACAAATCCTTTAGAAATCAGGCTGGAACTACATAATTATTGAACTGTTTTAAAATTTCTGGATGTTGTGAATGATATAATTAAGTAAATTAAATATAATTACAGTATATAACCGCAACCTGGTAGAAAAGGAAAGTAAGTTTTATGGAATCTACTTTAGTTGGAAAACAGTTTAAAAAACTGTCACTTGAAGCTAATTCTAAGACTAGTTCTCAGACAAGTTAAAGATGTTTGCCAAGTCCTGGTACAAAATGGATTTTTGAAAATTTACACAAATATTGATTGGGAAAGGTTACATCTGTTCTGCATTTTAAAAGAAAAACACCCAGCACATAAATATGTATTCGTACTGGAGTAGTGGAGTTTATTTTTGAAATGACCATTGGTCACCCCTACTAGCTGTATGGTTAACTAACACCTTTTTGGGGAGGAGAGCTTCAAGTCAGTCTTGTCTTCTACTGACTATCTGGAAAGGTTCCTACAATTTATTTGGCAAGACTTCCAAAGTGATTTGTCATTGGATGCTTCCCAGGGCTAAAAGTGAATGACAGGTCCAAGGTCATCAAGCGAACTCAGATATCTAGTCTAACGCTATATCAAACTTGCTATAAGGACAACAAAAACTTCTCATGGTACAGATCTCTAATTACTTGGATAAAGATGGCTGTTTCTATGAAAATTAAAAGAAAAATAGCTAAGTTCTTCTCTGTGACACTTTGCTTTGCCAAGAGAGGATTTCTTAATGGCCAAGCTGTATTTTGAGCAGAGATTTATTATCACCTTCCCAGTCAATTAAAATTCCTGATATTACTAAGGCAGAATTCAATCAAGGTTAATTGGGGCTTCTGAAAACAGCTTTTCCAAAGGGAAATAACTCTGGGATGTACATCCTTGGGGTAGGAGTGATTTGTCAGCTTTAAATAACTTTCAGAAAAGCATATTGCTAGCATAAATAGAATCCTTCAGATTTTAAATGCCTCTTGTTTTTGTATTGAATTTATTTCTATTATAATTTATCACAATTACTTTGTTGTTCTTTTTCTATCTTTTCTATTCTCCTAAAAGGAAGCAAAAAGAATAACAGTGATAAAACACAGAAAAGCAGACACTGAATAATCTTAGATTTTCGGTTATGCCATGAATGGTTTGATATGAAACCAACATACATGGTTTGTCATTCCACCTGTATTTAGTTTATATGTAGGACTTCTCCTTTAATTCTGATTCATTTAAAAAAAAACCCTAACTTATGGATGGGAAACCTTTGCCTCTCCAGATGTTCCTGAAACCCTATCCCATACAAGATACTAGTAATTCAGAAACATCTGGAGCCATAAATTCCTTCACCCAGCTTAGGCAAACTATATCACCTGGAGCATATTGGCAGGTTTCATGGAAGTTATATACAAATATCTTTATTATGAACTTTGATAAGCCTTTATGATAAAAAAGAGAAATAGTTTGACACAACAACTCATTATTGGGAAGGAGAAAAAAATAGGAAAAGAAATACAGTGATACCTCGTCTTACGAACTTAATTGGTTCCAGGCCTAGGTTTGTAAGGTGAAAAGTTTGTAAGATGAAACAATGTTTCCCATAGGAATCAATGGAAAAGCGATTAATGCGTGCAAGCCCAAAACTCACCCCTTTTGCCAGCCGAAGCGCCCGTTTTTGCGCTGCTGGGATTCCCCTGAGGTGCCCCTCCATGCAAAACCGGACTTCCATGTTTTTGCGATGCTGCAGGGGAATCCCAGCAGGGGAATCCCAGCAGCACAAAAATGGGTGCTTCGCTGGCAACAGAAGTCCGGAGGTGGGGTTTCCCAGCAAGGGGAGCCTCAGTGAAATTGCAGCATCGCAAAAACACAGAAGTCCAGAGGTAGGGTTTCGAGGACATCCGTGTTTTTGTGATGCTGCAATTTCACTGAGGCTCCCCTCACTGGGAAACCCCACCTCTGGGCTTCCGTTGCCAGCGAAGCACCCGTTTTTGCACTGCTGGGATTCCCCTGGTGGGGATTCCCCTGCAGCATCGCAAAAACACGGAAGTCCAGAAGTAGTGTTTCCCATGGAGGGGAGCCTCAAGGGAATCCCACCAGTGCAAAAACGGGCACTTTGCTGGCAACAGAAGTCCGGAGGAGGGGCATCCCAGTGGTGGCGGCTTGGGTTTGTAAGGTGAAAATAGTTTGGAAGAAGAGGCAAAAAAATCTTAAACCCCGGGTTTGTATCTCGAAAAGTTTGTATGATGAGGGGTTTGTAAGACGAGGTATCACTGTATTTCTAATTAAACGTTTTGCACGGTTATATGACTCGGTGAAGATATTTGGCTACTTGATATTAGAGAGGCTAGGCGAACTAACACCTGGCCAACATTTGCAGAAGGCGATGAGGAACGAAAGCACCTCCATCCAGCTGGATCTACTTCCCAGTAGGTCCTAATTGGCTCTCAGGGACTGCTGGGAAGTGTGGGTGTGGCTACCAGCCTATTTCAAGGGCTGCTCTCCACCCACGCTTCCCTTGGCTTCTCTGCTCTTTGCCTCGATGGACCCCCCCCCCCCCCTCCACTCAATCTAGGGTGTCTTTTAGGGGTCGCTCAGTAGGAGACCGAGTAGGAATTTTTTGCAATTTGAGATTTTATTCCAGATTGTTTTTTCGCCTTCTCCATCCTGGATGGGTGAGATGGTACAGTGGTTAGGGGATGAATCTGTTTGTAAATAGGTTTTGGTTTTGTAATTCTATGTTTATGGCAGAAACGGGGCGGAATGGGTATCAGTAGCAACTGTATGTTCTCCCTTGGGCATCTTTTGAAAGATAATGGGCTCCCCCATTACACAACTCATGCTGCCTAACCGGTCAGAGTGGTGTGAAGGGGGAGCTCCTGGGGCTTATCCACATCATTTCCGGTTCCGGATCATGGGGGGGAGCCCTCCCAAATGCTGGGCGTGGCTTACATGTTTGGGTGCAGGCGAGACATGCCTTACCCTTACCAAGCAAGGAGTTACACCCATTAGTTGCCTAATTGTGTTCAGGAAATTCCGCCCCATTTACCGACATCTGCAGGTCTCTTTCTGTAATTTTCAATAAAGTGATCCATTTATTATCCAGCTCGGTGTTTGAGTGTTCATTTCTATTATTTTATTTATTTTTTTATTTATTTTGTCCAATTCACAATGAGGGTTTTAGTGGGTATATATCTATATACACATAGTAAAATACAAGATGAAGGTTATAGAGGAGATACTCATAGTAAAATATATCTAAGAAATAATAGAAAAAGAAGATATAGTAATAGAACATATCAGTGAAAGAATAGATGAAGAGATATAGGAATAGAAGAAAGGTATAGGAGATATAGGAGAACAATAGGACAGGGGACGGTAGGCACTCTAGTGCACTTGTACTCGCCCCTTACTGACCTCTTAGGAATCTGGATAGGTCAATCGTAGATAATCTAAGGGTAAAGTGTTGGGGGTTTGGAGATGACACTATGGAGTCCGGTAATGAGTTCCACGCTTCGACAACTCAGTTACTGAAGTCATATTTTTTACAGTCACGTTTGGAGCGGTTAATATTAAGTTTAAATCTGTTGTGTGCTCTTGTGTTGTTGTGGTTGAAGCTGAAGTAGTCGCCGACAGGCAGGATGTTGCAGCATATGATCTTGTGGGCAATACTTAGATCTTGTTTAAGGCGTCTTAGTTCTCAACCAATGCAAGTGACTGTGAGGTTAGCACCCCTCAAAAAGTAATAAAATAAAATTGATCAGTGTGACCGTCATATTTAGAGATAATCAGGCAGATTAGAACAAGTCTTGGGACATCATGAAATGGACATAATATAAGGACAACAGCAAGAGTTTCTACCTCTCTGGATCGACAAGGGCAAAATCTGTATGGAGGGGACATAGTTAAAGAAGGCAGACTGTTAACAAGGAAAAAGAAAGAAGGGGAAAAAATGCAAATGGCATCCTCTTAAAATGTCACTCAGGTTTGCCACTAATTTTTTTATCTCGGTATCGAGGTCCATTGTGACATACTTGAAGGAGCTGAGAAAACATCAGGGACCATATCACAAATTGCAGGCCACGTAAGCCGTCCACTTGCAAAGCAGTCTTAAGGAGGGATAAATAATCATCTCAGCAGCTTGTTTTGTCAGGATCTGCAAGCCACTGTTTACTGTGTAGGGACTAATAACCCATTGCCAACAAATATTTTTTTTTAAAAAATGAAGAAAAACAATAAGGAGAAAACCTGAACTGCTTGAGGGTTCAATTTACTTCTCACAATAGTGGCTGTACACACATTGCCAGCTGATAGGATTTTTTTCCCTCCTAAATGCTGCTTTCTGCACTTTTTCAAGGGTGAATTTTGTCTTTGCTTTTTTTGTGAAGTGTGTGCACGTATTTTAAAATTAAAAAAGAACCAAAACCAATATAAGTCAATGTAGTCTTTGGATGCAAATGCTTCACGGGAGGGGAGAAAAGGAGTGTGTGAGGGGGAAAAAAGAGGGAGGGAGGGAAGAAGGGAGAGAGAGAGAAAGAGAGAGGGAGGGAGGGAAAGAGAGAGAGAGGGAGGGAGGGAAAGAGAGAGAGGGAGAAAGAGAGAGAGAGAAAGAGGGAGGGAGGGTGAGAGAGAGAGAGAAAGAGAGAGAGAGGGAGGGAGAGAGAGAGAGGGAGGGAGGGAGAGAGAGAGGGAGGGAGGGAGAGAGAGAGGGAGGGAGAGAGAGAAATAGAGAGAAAGAGAGAGAGAGGGAGGGAGAGAGAGAGAGAAAGAGAGAGGGAGGTAGAAAGAGAGAGAGAGAGAGAGAGAGAGAGATGTTGTTTTCCAAAAAAGATAGAAGCAAATGTTTAATGCTTAGAGTTGGCTATGTAATTAAATAATGAAAGTAGAAAGAGACTTCAATAGATAATTTCTAATTAATTCTCTGCATCCCTCATGGAAAAGAATCACAGTTCCGAGACAAAAGAAGCTGGCAAGTCTTGAAGGAGAGACTAACTAAGCAGCAATGTCCTATATGAAAGATGGTGCATGTTGAAAGACAAGCAATTCAATCTGTAGTTTCATTGGGGATACACACATGAATGAGGGCAGGATAAAGACTGTGCAGCATTTGAAATCCATTGTGGAAATATGGTTTCAAGAAGCAAGGTTCAGTACTAAGAAAAATGCAAGCCAGGAGAACAGAAAAAACCAATGCAAATAGCGAAGTTTATTCTTATATTGAACTGGATTCAAGAGGCTTAAGAACTATGACCCTTTACATGTAAAACTTTCATGAGATTACATGTGAATCCTGCTGATTATATGGAAATATCAGATAGTTTTCATGACCAATTATAAATTATTAAAAAAAATCCTGGGATTTCCAAACAGCCTGCAAATTAAGTATTTTTATTTTATTACATATTTTATTGAGTTTTATAAAAGAAAGGTAAAAATTGGTGCTGCCACTGAGCTATAGATTCTTACTAAGGATAGAATAGTTCTAACTGAACATAGTGTAATTTACATATAGATAAAGATGTTGTGGTTAGCTCTGGCCCAGCTCCTACCCCAAGGACTGTGGATGTGGGGGAGACATCCACATGCTGCAGGCCTGTTTTGCCCCCCCCCCCCCGGTGAAATCTGCTGATGAAGGCTCCTCTGACCAAGAAGACATGAGTGACAGGGAGGAGGAGAGTGGGGCAGACAGCTCAGAAGGAGATCAATTATCTAGCTCCTCCTTGGATTCAGAACAAGAGTTAATGATATAGCCACGCATGCGGAGAGCGATGCATAAGCAACAACAACTGAGAGATTATTATCAAAGAAAATGAGGCCACCTGTGGTTGGGTGGGGCTGTGGTAATTAGTGAGGCTGCTATAAATAGCAGCCTGTGGGTTTGGCCATTGTGGAGGATTATCTGATCTATGTGTTTCGTGCCTGCTTTGCTGCGTTTGACCTTTTGTGTGCTGATTTTTCCCTGCTTTGAAACTAAACCAGAGCAAAGTGTGTTTCACTTTGTGAAAGAAGAAGGACTGTGAATTGCATCACAGCTGCAAGCTAAGTATCACAGAACTGATAAGGAACTTGTACCAATTACCAGTTTGTTTGGAGACCAGTGCTCTTTGCTATACCGAAAGAGGGCTTGGTTTAAGTGAATTTTCATTATAAAGAACATTGGTTTGAATTTTCAAACGTGTGTGTGTCTGAAATTTGTACCTGTGAATTTTTGGGAGGATTCTACCAGAGAGCCCGATTGTCTATACACAATCTACAAGTGTAGATTTCCTCTCACTTAGTGTCTGGATATCAATTCAGGCTCAATAATTATTCATGGTTTGGGCCTGAGGTTAACAATGTGGCTACATGGTTGCTTTAATGCATGGAACTATAATTACATAATAATACGTGAAGGAATTACGGGAGGCTATTACCCATTTTAGAAGAAGATAAATTTATTTCCCAATCAGGCAAAGCATTCAGTGGTAGTTTAAGAACCAGCATAAAGTGGTATGAAAGAATTCAACCCTTCCTCTGCTGTTTGGATGACTAATATCACCACATAAAATCAAATACTATATAGTGGTACCTCCACTTACGAACTTAATTCATTCCCTGACCATGTTCTTAAGTAGAAAAGTTTGTAAGAAGAAGCAATTTTCCCCATAGGAATCAATGTAAAAGTGTGTGTGCGATTGGGGAAACCACAGGGAGGGTGGAGGCCCTATTTCCTCCCAAGAGATTCCTAGAGTGGCCCCATGGAGGCTTCTCCCCACCTGTTTCCTCTCAGGAGATTCCTAGAGAGGCCCCAGGCATGTTTCTCATCACCTTTTCCAGCCCTGTTTCTTCCCAGGAGATTCCTAGAGAGGCCCCATAGAGCCTTCTCCCTCCTTTTTTGGCTCTGTTTCCTCCCAGGAGAATCCTAGAGAGGCCCCATGGAGGCTTCTCTTTGACTTTTCTGGTTATAGTTTCGGAGGCTCAGGTTTGTAAGTGGAAAATGGTTCTTGAGAAGAGGCAAAAAAGTCTTGAACACCCAGTTCTTACATAGAAAGGTTCAAAGGTAGAGGCGTTCTTAGGTAGAAGTACCACTGTATTTTAAAAAGAGAGATAAACTGTAGAATCCCATTGAATTTTTACATACATTGAGCACTGGAGATATAGAATTGCCCTGTTCAAGAATCATACAAAAGATCATGGAAAAATTGCTTCAGGTAGACCACAAGATAAAGCTGGTTTGCTACACATTAAAAGATTCTCTATAAAGAAATAGGAATGGGAACCAGTGTTTATAAGTGTGATTCGACATTGATGTAAAACCCAATTTTCCTCAACAAAATAAGACCATAAAACTGGATTTAGCCCAAGTACAATTAAAAAAAATTAAGGACCTACATAACTTATGGCTAGAATGACTGCCACCTCTTTCCCGCTAAAATATCAGGCATTCTGAAACAAATTAATGTTCTGCTTCATTTTCTGGATTTCCCTTCTTCTAAACTTTAATTTTAGACTACTGGGATATGCAGTTCCTGTGCCTTTCATCCTTAATTCTCAGATTCTTCCTTGGATCCCCTGGGAGTTTTGCTTTTATCTTTTCAAAGGCTCAAACCCGAGTATCGCTCAATGTCTAGTGATAAAGAGCCGTACTGCTTGTGGAAATGTTTACTGAATATCTTAGCTGTGAAAATGTGTGCTACATATCCGAGCTGTCAGTTTTACAGATACACTCATAACAATTTTCTTTAATTTCAATTAACATTTATTATTGACAGATAATACTAACATCTTATATGTTACACCAACACTCTGCATTGGTTGCCGATCAATTTCTGGTCACAATTCAAAGTGTTGGTTATGACCTATAAAGCCCTTCATGGCATCGGACCAGAATACCTCCAGGACGGCCTTCTGCCACACGAATCCCAGCGACTGGTTAGGTCCCACAGAGTTGGCCTTTTCCGGGTCCTGTCGACTAAACAATGTAGTTTGGTGGGACCCAGGAGAAGAGCCTTCTCTGTGGTGGCCCCGACCCTCTGGAACCAGCTCCCTCCGGAGATTAGAACTGCCCCCACCCTCCTTGCCTTTCGTAAAGTTCTTAAGATCCATCTCTGCCGTCAGGCATGGGGGAACTGAGACATCTCCCCCGGGCCTATACAGTTTATACATGGTATGTTTGTGTGTATGTTTGCTTTTAATAATGGGGTTTTTAGTGTTTTTTAAATTATTAGATTTGTTCTCACATTGTTCTTGTTATTGTTGTGAGCCACCCCGAGTCTACGGAGAGGGGGCGGCATACAAATCTAATAAATAATAATAATAATAATAATAATTTAGGACCCCTGGCATGAAAACATGTAATTGAGCAACACACTTTGGGGAAAAATAGATTCGAAGCTTTTAAGACTCAGGCTGTGCATGGTCCTGTATTGGAATCTATCCTATGGGGAAATATACATTGAAATGCGGGGACACATCTTAAAAAGTAGTAAACAGACGCACAACTCTACCTACTGGCAGTGTAATTTTCCACACTTGAAGGCTAAAAAGAGAGCAACCGTCTGGGATTTTTCTTCCTTAACACAATAAACAGAAGCTCTTCTGAACCTCCGTAGAAAAGCAAACTGCCCAATTCCCAAACGATCATTATCACGCAGACACTTATAAAATTTCCCCTCTGGCATACTTGCAGTGAGTATGCCTAGCAATGTTCCTGTCACATTAAAGACAATACCTGTAATTCTTTACAAAGTTATTTTTGAAGCGTTGCGAAGAATTGTCACTAGATGGCACAAAAGGTTTTCGCAAAAAAAAAAAATCCTTCCGAACTGATCTTAAATCTGAACATGTTACTTTGTTGAAGACCTTCGAGGGAGAGAAAGACCTTGATTATCAATCCCACATGCCCAAATGATTTCATAATGCATTCTGTAGACAAGGATGTTGCAGTCCTCCCATCCACCTCCTTCAAGAAGAAAAGCTGACATTTGATAATTAACTTGTGCTGAATATACTGCCTATAAAAAAAAAATCTATATAAAGTTAAACAGTTGAATTGCAAGGGATTAAAAATACACAAACAGAAGCCTTGGAGTTATGTTTACAGGGCACTGCTCTCTTCCCAATGGAGAAATGTGGAATTATTGTGATTTCACATTAAAGTCAGAGAAAATGTTCGTCAAAGGCTGGTCTCTTTTTGTGAGTTCTTTAATAAGGACATTGTTCTGCCGGGCTCTCTGGTGGGAGCCTCCCAAAAATTCAAGGGTACAAATTGCACACACACACACACGTTTGAAAATTGAAAATAATGTTCTTTATCACAAAATTCAAAATAAACTAAGCACTCTTTGTGTATTGCAAAGAGCACTCGTCCCAAAACAACTGAGTAGTCTGTACAATTTCCCTTAAGCAGTCATTAAGTACTTAGCTAGCAGCTGTGAAGAAACTTCACACCCCTTCTTCTTCCAACGAAGTGCGACACACACACACACACACACACACACACACACACATGTTGTTCTGCTTTGGTTTCAAAGGTGTGAAAAAAATCAACAAACAAAGTCCAGAAAACAGCAATACGCGATTCCTGAAGAACTGCAATCAGATACTCTTTCACAACGGCCAAATCCACACGCTGCTATTTATAGCAGCAGCCCTAATTACTGGAGCCTCACCCAACCACAGGTGGCCTCATTTTCTCTTGTAATAATCCTTTAGTTGTTGTCTCCTATGCATCACTCTACGCATGCGTGGATGTGTCATTAATTCATGTTCAGAATCCAAAGATGATATAGATGATTGATCTCCTCCTGAGCTGTCTGCCAAACTCCCCTCTTCCCTGTCACTCATGCTGCCTTGGTCAGAGGATGCTTCATCGGCAGATTCCATCGGGAGCAAAACAGGCCTGCGGCATGTGGATGTCTCCCCCACATCCACCTGCACATTCCTTGGGGCAGGAGCTGGGCCAGAGCTAACCACAACAGACATAAACATTATTTTCCTTCTAATGAGTGCAGTGTTTAAAACAATCTTACAGCTGAACTATGAGAGTGGAGATTCTTTCATCTCTGGCATTTCAATTCCACATAATAACAGGAAAGACCTATAAAAATGATTCTTCTACAGCACAGCAACCATGAATCTGCTTCTTTCTGTTCCCTTTTCTTTGACCTGTCTCTTGATCTTAGTCAAGACAGTATATGGACTCTTATTTTTTCAAGCATCTATACAGGAGCATCAGTAATATTTAAGATTAATGTTCCATGTTATGTGGGGCATAGTTCAAAAGGGATAATTCTGCTACAGCAAAAAACCAACTACATTTTCTGGGGTGAGAATCCTTTACAGATAGAACATTTTCTCTGTCTTATGTATTAACAAAAAAAACCCCCAAGAACATAAAATACAAATTGGATAGACATGAGCTTGTAGACGACCCTCATTCTGTCAAAGACCCTGGAGTATTCATCTCTAATGATCTAAGTGCCAGAGCCCCCTGTAGCAACACTGCAAAAAAAGCATTAAGAGTTGTTAACCTAATCTTGCATAGCTTCTTCTTTGGTAGTACAGTGTTCCCTCAATTTTCATGGGGGATGCGTTCCAAGACCGCCCTCGAAAGTCGAATTTCTGCGAAGTAGAGATGCGGAAATAAATACACTATTTTTGGCTATGAACAGTATCCCAAGCCTTCCCTTAACACTTTAAACCCCTAAATTACAATTTCCCATTCCCTTAGCAACCATTTAGATTATTACTCACCATGTTTATTTATTAAAGTTTATTTAAAAAAAAAGTTTTTTAAAGGCAGACGAAAGTTTGGCAATGACATATGACGTCATCAGGCAGGAAAAACCGTGCTATAGGGGAAAAAACCGCGAAGTATTTTTTAATTAATATTTTTTAAAAACCATGGTATAGACGTTCCGCGAAGTTCGAACCTGCGAAAATCGAGGGAACACTGTATTGTACTGCTAACTAGAGCATATAAAACATTTGCTAGACCAATTATTGAATACAGCTCATCTGTCTGGAACTTGTACTGCATATTGGATATTAATATAATTGAGAGAGTCCAGAGATATTTCACGAGAAGAGTCCTCCACTCCTCTGCTTGCAATAGAATACCTTATGCCACCAGACTGGGGCAGACTTGAAATTTTGGATTTAGACAGCTTAGAACTGCGCCGCTTCCTGTCTGACCTAAATGTAGTACATAAAATTATTTATTAAAATGTCCTTCCTGTCAATGTCTACTTCAGCTTCAACAGCAACAATACACGAGCACACAATAAATACAAACTTAAGGTAAATTTTACCAAACTCGATTGCAGGAAATACGACTTCAGCAATAGAGTGGTCAATTCCTGGAATACACTACCTGACTCTGTGGTTTCTTCCCCAAATCTCCAAAACTTTAACCTTAGACTATCTATTGTTGACTCAACAAGAGGTCATTAAGGAGTGTGCATAAGTGCACCAATGTGCCTCCCGTTCTTATCCTAAATGTCTCCTTATATCATCAAGTACTTAGCTAGCAGCTGTGAAGAAACTTCACTCATCTTCTTCTTCCAACGAAGTGAGACACACACAACGTTGTTCTGCTTTGTTTTCCAAGGCGTGAAAAAGCAACAAAGTCCAGAAGACACAAGATTCATGACGAACTCTGATCAGATACTCTTCCACAATGGCCAAACCCACATGCTGCTATTTATAGCAGCAGCCCAAATTACTGGAGCCCCACCCAAACACAGATGGACTCCCTTATTTCCTGTAATATGTTCTTACTTGGTCTCTTCTACACATAATTCTGCGCTTGGGTGGGTCCAAAATATCATAATCTGAATCAACAGAAGATAAGGGAGATTGACTGCCTGGGCTGTGTGCCAAGCCCTCCTCTGCCGAGTCACTCTCACCTTCTTCTTCGTCCGAGGAAACTAAACTCTGAACTGATTCTGTCGGCAATAACACAGGCCTGTGACATGTTGAAGTTTCCCCTGCATCTACCTCCACATTCCCTGGGGCAGGAGCTGGGCCAGAGCCAACCACAACATATTTAAACTTCATTTTTATCCTATGAGTCTTGACATGATAGAACAAAAATATTATGCTTTTGGATTCATGGTAAGTTTTCATTTTCTTTATAATGGTAATTAGCTACTTTTGAAAAGAGGAGGATCTATTGGAAATAAACAGGCAGTTTGAAATTTATGATAAGCCAGGGTTCTTTCAAAATGGTAACAGACCATAATTTATGTATGTCCTCATAATGATTTAATAGTCAATAATTCAGTGTCTGTCTGACAAGTCTTATTTATTTATTTTAGTTTATTTATTCAATTTTTATGCTGCCCTTCTCCTTAGACTCAGGGAGGCTTACAACATATTAGCAATAGCACTTTTAAACAGAGCCAGCATATTGCCCCCACAATCCGGGTCCTCATTTTACCCACCTTGGAAGGATGGAAGGCTGAGTCAACCTTGAGCCGGTGATGAGATTTGAACCGCTGACCTACAGATCTACAGTCAGTTTCAGTGGCCTGCAGTACATCACTCTATCTGCTGCGCCATCCTGGCTTAATCTTGCCATACTAGACACCCCACTGAATTCATTAGTACGAAAATTTTAACATAAGCAGATTTTTAAAAATTAAAATATACATTTTCAAAAAATTAAACAAGGAATTTTTGTGTTGAAGTGCAAGACTCTAAATTTCTGCTGACTTTTATGGCAGATTCTGATCTCCTTTTATTCCAGTGTTAGGAACTAAATAAAGGAAATACCAGCTGATAAATAAATACATTTCCTTTTGTTATTATTTTATACAGATGGTAACTCTGCAATTCCATGGAGTTTATTTCATTCTGTTTACACTGTCATTGTCAAAGTCGGGAATTGAAGCATAGATCTCAATCTATTTTGTATTACTGTTTAATACTTTGTTGCCCATTTTTAACAAAACCAAGGGTAGGTGAAGAGATGGGAAATTTTATGCATAGAATAATAATGCAAATATGTGAATAAACTGAGTAACTGCATGACTAGTTGCTCGACCACTAAATCACTCAGTTTTCTGCATGACCGGTTATTCAACTTTTCCATTGTTTAATAATTTGCTTGTAAGTATCCACAGAAGAAAGTATAGATAACATAGAATCTTAATGATAGCATTTGAGTGGTCTAAAGTCTATTGCATGCTTTTCAAAGTTTGAATTAACAAATGTCAAAGAACTGATTTAAGTTCTGCCGACAATTTCAGAATCATAGCAATGTCATTTTTTATTTTTTTAAAAATAAATAACAGTGAGATTGCTTTCTTTTAACCTCTTTAAAATATTTTTTGTTCTAGAGTTATTCCTTGCATGATAACGAACACTATGCCAGACCCATTCTCGAATACAGCTCATCTGTCTGGAACCCACACCACATCTCAGACATCAACACTCTCGAAAACGTCCAAAGATATTTCACCAGAAGAGCCCTTCACTCCTCCACTCGAAACAGAATACCCTACGAAAATAGACTAACTATCCTGGGTCTAGAAAGCTTAGAACTGCGGCGCCTAAAACACGATTTAAGTATTGCCCACAAGATCATATGCTGCAACGTCCTTCCGGTCAATGACTACTTCAGCTTCAACCGCAACAACACAAGAGCACTCAACAGATTCAAACTTAATATTAACCGCTCCAAACTTGACTGTAAAAAATATGACTTTAACAATCGAGTTGTCGAAGCGTGGAACTCATTACCGGACTCAATAGTGTCAACTCCCAACCCCCAACACTTCTTCCTTAGACTCTCCACGATTGACCTCTCCAGGTTCCTAAGAGGCCAGTAAGGGCGTATATAAGTGCACTGATGTGCCTATCGTCTCCTGTCCAATTGTCTTCCCTTATCTTATATATCATACATATTCTCTCCCTATCTATCTATCTATCTATCTATCTATCTATCTATCTATCTATCTATCTATCTATCTATCTATCTATCTATCTATATCATATATATTCTCTCCTTATCTCTTATATCATATATATTCTCTCCCTCCCATCTACTTCTCTTCTTTTTTACTTTCTATCTTTATATATATTACTTAATGTCTATTCTCTTCCATATGTATTGTATATTGGACAAAGAAATAAATAAATAAAAATAAATGAATAAATACTTGAAAGTACTGATAAGAGCTTGATTGATATAGCTGAACTTCGAAATATGCTATACACTAATAGAGCAAACACCGTTTGGATTGCAGTATAGCCGATTATAATTTCTTCAGCCTAATATACTGATTACTCTTCTTCCTCTTGTTTCACAGGTGTCCATAATGTAGAAATTACTAACTGCACAGCCAGAGTTTATTTTTATTTCAAGCGAATCCGTGGGTAAGACAGCATTATTATCAGACAGGTAGTAATTAAAAAGTAAGGTTAGAGTACTCTTTCTCCTTAGCTGTTACTAACTTCATGCAAAAACTTCGTGCAATCAGATTATTTAAATATAGCCATTTTTAATGAGACACAATTTTCGTTAGACAGAAAATAAAATAATCTCTCATAATCAGCTCAAATATTCTGCCATAAATATTATATAAACAAAACACATAGGGAATATTAAACATGATATTTATGCATTTTTAGTTTATGATTCTAAACTAAAATAAATTCCAAAGAGTTATTAAGAATTATCTTTTTCAAGTAAAATATACCTACAAAACGATAATAGAATAATTATACATATATTATGAAGTATGGCACACTTTAAACAGCATAGGTTAAAATCTAACTGATCCCAACGCTTTTTAAAGAAATGAAATAGTTTAATTTATCGTATTTATGAATGCTCATCACCCTCATAGAGCAACTTGTTTTCTATTTTGTTTTAAACTGTACTCTGTATAAGCATATTTATTGGATTTGTATGCTGCCCCTCTCCGTAGACTCGGGACGGCTAACAACAATGATAAAAACAACATGTGACAATCCAATAATATAACAACTAAAAACCCTTATTTATAAAACCAAACATACACACAAACATACCATGCATAACTTGTAATGGCCTAGGGGGAAGGAATATCTCAACTCCCTCATGCCTGGCAGTATAAATGAGTATTGAGTAGTTTACGAAAGACAGGGAGGATGGGGGCAATTCTAATCTCCGGGGGGAGTTGGTTCCAGAGGGCCAGGGCCACCACAGAGAAGGCTCTTCCCCTGGGGCTCGCCAAATGACATTGTTTAGTCGACGGGACCCGGAGAAGGCCAACTCTGTAGGATCTTATCGGTCGCTGGGATTCGTGCGGTAGCAGGCGGTTCCAGAGGTAATATAATTATATAGCTTTTGTTTTCTACTTTCACATTTTTCTTGACTCCTGGCAGCTATCTGGACAAGTCCCTTCTGTTTTCTAGATCAGTGATTTTCAACCTTTTTTGAGCTGCGGCACATTTTTTACATATACAAAATCAAAAAACCTTTTGCTCTATTTCTCTCCCTCTTTCTCTCTCTTCCTTCCTTCCTCTCTCTCTCCATCCATCTTTCTTTCTCTCTTCCTTCCTTCCTCTCTTTTTGCTCTCTTTCTCTCTCCCTCCCTCCTTCCCTCCCTCTCTTTCTCTCTCTTTCTCTTGCTTTCTTTCTCTCTTTCTCTTTCTCTCTTGCTTTCTCTCTCTCTCTTTCTCTCTCTCTCTTGCTTTCTTTCTCTCTCTCTTGATTTCTCTCTCTCTCTCTTGCTGAGGTTCGCGGCACACTTGACCATGTCTCACGGCACACTAGTGTGCCACGGCACACTGGTTGAAAAACACTGTTCTAGATAACGTTTCAATAGCTGGCTTGCTAGTTATTTCTTCTTACAACTGAGAGTGTAACTAGTCCAAAATCATCCAGTTGACTTTCATCCAAGTTCAGCATTTTAATCCAATGTTTCTCAACCTTGGCAACTTTAAGAAATGTGGACCTCAACTCAGAATTCCAGAACTCCAGTAATGCTGACTGCAGAGTTCAGTCGAAGTTCACACCTCTTAAAGATAAAATTGAGAAATGCTGCCTTACCCATTAGCTCAAACTAAATATAAGTGGCAATCAGGTGTTGTGAATTACCTATGATAACAACCCTGTCAATTTTGTAGCCTAGTGAAATATTTACACAATAAATGTAAAAGGCACTTTGCAGGATAAGTTGATCTTATCCTGCTCATTATGCAGATTTTCAGTTTTCTCACTCATTCTTAGAGTGATTGAATTATATATTTACAGACTTTATTAGGCTGATGATGTGTGGTTTGACATATCACTTGCAACTCACACCTTTATTAAATTTGGAGAATATAAGGCGTCTAAATTTTTATCATTATCTAGGTTAACTTGACTCCAACAACAATGGAATTTTAAGTATAAAGAAGCCGAAATTTATTCAGGATTTTAATCTCTTTCTAGAATATTTTGACTTACATCTATTACTGTGACCAGATTTTTCTTATGAATGTTGGTTAAACAATGACAATATTACTTTATTTTTCTAACATTGAATTACTTATCTAAAAATAGGGAGTGTAATAGCATATATTTTGGAGATTTTTTTACATTATTGTTTGGTGGCCATTTAAAAATGTCCTTTATTCTCACACTTTCTTCTGAACGTCTTTTATAGGATCAGTATACAGTGATACCTCGTCTTACAAACTCCTCGTCATACAAACTTTTCAAGATACAAACCCAGGGTTTAAGATTTTTTTTGCCTCTTCTTACAAACTATTTTCACCTTACAAACCCACTGTCACTGCTGGGATGCCCCGCCTCCACTTCCGTTGCCAGAGAAGCACCTGTTTTTGCGCTGCTGGGATTCCCCTGAGGCTCCCCTCCATGGGAAACCCCACCTCTGGACTTCCGTGTTTTTGTGATGCTGCCGTGGAATCCCAGCAGTGCAAAAACGGGCGCTTCACTGGCAACGGAAGTCCAGAGGTGGGGTTTCCCAGCAAGGGGAGCCTCAGTGAAATTGCAGCATCGCAAAAACACAGAGGTCCAGTGGTGGGGTTTCCCCCCTAGGAAGAAGTAAACATTTTGTGTCCCCCCTCCCCCACACCAACTCTCTGCTGGGATGATTGTTTTCAATATTTGGCACATTTTTGCTGAAAAAACTCAACTGGCTTCTCAGCGTGATTGGGGTGTAATGTATTTAAGTGATGCCTTAATTTATTTGGCTGTCCGCTGCCAACATTTTTAAGCATAGTAAACATCCTGGTCTTTCCTCATCTCCCACCATAGTCACAGCGAAGCCAATACGCTTTGTCATATCGCCTCCTCTTAGCTTTTGGGAGACTTATGTTTATCTCATTATCTCCATCTCTCTCCTCCTTTCTTTTCATCCCTGTTAAATATTTTTCTATAGTGTCTCTTAAGGGTTTGTTATATGCACCTCACACCTTCCTACACTGTGTTCTGGTTTCTGGTAGAATTTTAGCTATTACAAATAACTTTTACTAAATGCAGTATTTCATAAACAAAGAAACTCCATCTTTATTCTCTTCCTTCCATATTCAAAATACACTTCATACTAGCACATTTCTTGTTCTCCCGTTATCTCTCCTAATTACATTCCTTTTGCATTCCTCCCAGCCTCTTCTGTTCACCAAGGTTTATGTACTCACAGCATGATTCAAAAACAGCAGAAATGACTATAAAATAACACAGAATGAGTTTGCTTGCTTGGGAGCTGAACGGGAACACCTTCCATTTTTGTTCTACAACATTGAAGCTCCACCCTTCTTCCCCACTGACCCCCTGACGTGCCAAATACATCACTCCAGTATTTAACCCTTTCCTCCCCTTAATATCTTCTTCCAAACACTTGTTCCTTACGTTTTTGGACCCTTCTGAATTTAGGATCGACCCAGCGAACGTCTGATTCTTCCTCACTAGATTCTGGACTCGTAGCAACATCCTGTGGCTGGCCTCCCACCTGTTCTACTACCTGTAACCCCGGGCCCACCACTAATTCATAAACACTATCTGTATCAGAGTCCTCAAATTCTTCATCATCCTCCAACTGACCAGGAGTATGTACAACACACTGTGCTATTGTTTGGTGGAAAAAATCCTTTTGCAGCAAAAAACCCACATTCCCCGGGGTTACGTGCTCCCCCTGACATCACGCAGGGGGACCTACCCCACTATTTTAGAAACACTGCACCTAATGCAAGATTGCAGACAGTTCTGTATTTTGATTCTTACCTTATTCCAACATGTTGCTATACTAGGACCTGAAAAGTGAGGGCTGAGCCCAAAATCCTTTTCAGTGACAACACAAACTATCCCTCCAAGCACAAACAGTGAGACTGCTGATTTTGAAGCAACATTTATTGCTTTGAAACAACACTTTCTAATCCACAGATATTACCCTGCTGGCATAGGGATATATCAGAATTGTTCACAATCGCAAGCTTCTGGTTATGTCTTCACCTGATTAATGGTGGTTCATCTTACCTGATACTGAGAGTGTCCCTTTGTAAGGATGATTTATTCAGGGCTATTCTTTATTTTCCTTTAAATACCATAGAAATAAATTTGAAGCCCAAAGGTCATTACTTTCAAGTGGTAAAGAAGAAGGTATCAAGAAGAGTTGTTACATACAGAGAAAAAAAAAGGTTTGTTGCAGTTCACCCTATATTGCTCAAAAATTCATTTTGCAAAATCTTGCCTAATAAAACAAGTGTAAGACTGCTTCACACAGGATGGAATCAAGTCTGATTTTGCAATCACTAAGGAGAGATAATTACTTTTCAGTCACACTCCTATCCAGAACAACAACTCAATCGGTTTGTTTTCATTTGTGTGATAATTATAGATGATTATGCCATAACAGAGCTTGAAAAAACATGCCAGAAAGATTCTTTAAACTTGTAGCACAAAGAACTCTCGAATACAATGTCTGAGCCAAAGAAACCATTTCACTGTGTAATAATTGTATGTGGTGGATGAATGCTGATCGGCCAAGAAGTGCCTCTTCAAGCACAATAAGATGATAATCAATCATTTGACTTGCCTTTGTCTTGGCAAAGTTATTTAGATTTCAGCCAGCTGGTTAATAGCCTTAGGGCCACCTGTTTGACTAAAACACGGAGAATTTTCTTCTTGCTACAAATGAAATTGGAGTATATTGATTTGTGTGATAATTTGGGCTTGGTAGTGATGATTAAATTTGGCCTCTTAGTCTCCAGCTGAAATTCAATTCAGATGAATGGCTGCCCTTTCGAGTCCCACAAAACAATACTGCATGCTGTCATCATTAATGCTCATAGTGTTGATTGTTATTTTTTTCCTTTCACATTAACAAAGCAAAGTACGTCTGGCTTTTTCTCAGTTTTGTCCTGACTCTGGGCAATTGAAATCATGATGCTAAAAGTGTGCTCACGGTATAATCAGAAAGTACAAAACTTAACTAGAGCATTCAAATATTTCCACGCTCCCCCGCCACTCTACAAGGCAGAATTTATGCTGAGGAGTGGAAAAAAGTATTTTCACAATGCTGAAGTCACAATATATTCTTTACAGTGAAGTGTTTTCTCTGGCTTAGTTGCAGGGATCATGCCTAAGATATTATGGAATATTACTGGGTAGACATTGCACAGTCCTATGAAATGAATTATATAGTAATTCCTCGTTTTTCGTGGGGGATGCGTTCCAAGACCACCCGTGAAAAACGAATTTCTGTGAAGTAGAGGAAAGATTTTTGTAATGTATTTAACGAGTATTTGAACTTTTAAAACCCACCCTTTGCATTAAACAGTCATTCTACAATGTTTCTTGGCTGGAACTACATGTGATATCCTACCAGTTTCTTTAATAGAGTACATTAATACTGTAGAAGAATTTTATGAATTTTTAATGGATTTAAAATTTTCAATGGATTTAATGGATTTAAGCCCCCTTTGAAAACCTGTGAAGTAGCGAATCCGCAAAAGATGAACCGTGACGTAGCGAGGGATTACTGTAAACACATTTCAGATATTCAATTTCCTTCATATCTCGCTTTGAATTTCTATGAACATTACTAAGTGGGATAATGTTACTGCTTTGTTTCCTACTAAAATTTCCTACAGATTTGTGTAGCTAAATTTTGGAAATCTAATTTTTGGAACCTTGTGGAGGGATAGCCTGGAGCCTGGAGTCTTTGGAGAGGGGTGGGATACTAATCTAATCTAATCTAATCTAATCTAATCTAATCTAATCTAATCTAATCTAATCTAATCTAATCTAATCTAATCTAATCTAATCTAATCTAATCTAATCTAATCTAATCTAATCTAATCTAATCTAATCTAATCTAATCTAATCTAATCTAATCTAATCTAATCTAATCTAATCTAATCTAATCTAATCTAATCTAATCTAATCTAATCTAATCTAATCTAATCTAATCTAATCTAATCTAATCTAATCTAATCTAATCTAATCTAATCTAATCTAATCTAATCTAATCTAATCTAGTCTAATCTAGTCTAATCTAGTCTAATCTAGTCTAATCTAGTCTAATCTAGTCTATTCTAGTCTATTCTAGTCTATTCTATTCTAGTCTATTCTAGTCTATTCTATTCTATTCTATTCTATTCTAGTCTATTCTAGTCTATTCTAGTCTAGTCTAGTCTAGTCCAGTCCAGTCCAGTCCAGTCCAAGCCAAGCCAAGCCAAGCCAAGCCAAGCCAAGCCAACCCAATCCAACCCAATCCAATCTAATCTAATCTAATCTAATCTAATCTAATCTAATCTAATCTAATCTATATAATCTCAGCCCATTACAACAAATGGGCAACAATTCACCGATATTTGATCAGATAACTATGTCACATACATTATGATCAATTACTACTCCAAACACGATTGCAATAAATATGACTTCAGCAACAGAGTGGTCAATGCCTGGAATGCACTATCAGACTCTGTGGTTTCTTCTCCAACCCGCCCCCCAAAAAATTTTAACCTTAGACTATCAACTGTTGATCTCACTCCATTCCTAAGAGGTCTATAAGGGTGCATAAGTGCACCAACATGCTTACCGTCCCTGTCCTAATGTCTCCATGTATTCATAACCATGTTTATACATTCATGTATTCACAATCATGTTTATGCTTTCTCTGTAATCTTTTTTATGCCTGACATACAAAATAAATAAATTAATGTTACACAACCATTCAGCATTCTGATTCAAAGGATACACAACTTTCTAAACCAATCTATATGAACCTCTACTTAGCTGACTTGGAGGGCATTAAAATGAGTGATAATTAATAGAATAAATCAGTAAGAAAATGGTTGGTCACTAACATCTCTGGATCTTTCTTAATCTTGCATAATTTTAAAAATTAATATCAGGAAGGGTTTTCTTAGAGAAAGCGAGCAGTATTTTGAGCTTATCAATCAATATTCTCCTTTTCTTTTCATGCTTCCTTTGCAGTCCAAGTCAGATTTTGGCTTTGTTGTTGCCTGAGAGGCACTGCTCGACTAAGAATGACGGATGTCGCTATTTCCACATCTAAGGAAAAAAACCCCCTCCAAGATTCAATCTCAAGATTGTCATGATGAGAGAAGATGAATTTCCTGCCTCCACCTCATCACAATTTGCAGTACCAAAATGAATCAATTTCATACCATGTGGTATTTTTGTTGCAGGCCTTTGCCACAGATCACATCTCAAGTAAAATAATAATATATTGTATCAGATGTCTTGCTAAGGCTACAAAGAAAAACATTGCACAGTACAGCATATTTAAATTAACATGGCCAAAGTTTTTTTTTCTCTCTCTCTCTTTCCCCCTCCCCCTTTCTCTTCTCTTTCTCTCTTCTAATCATTTTAATTTGTTTGCAAAATAATTTTTTTGTTTTTACATGTACTGGATCAAAATATCTTTGCTTAACCAATGCAAATCAAAACCAATACAAATAAAAATGCTTTCTTTTTCTAGTTTTATTCTAGAATAGACAGTATGATTTTTTAATTACAACAGTGGTCAATTTGCTCTACTGTACTTGATACCACAACAACACAAGAGCACACAACAGATTTAAACTTAATATTAACCGCTCCAAACTTGACTGTAAAAAACATGACTTCAGTAACCGAGTTGTCGAAGCGTGGAACTCATTACCGGACTCCATAGTGTCATCCCCAATCCCAAACACTTTACCCTTCGATTATCTATGGTTGACTTATCCAGATTCCTAAGAGGTCAGTAAGGGGCGAGTACAAGTGCACTAGAGTGCCTTCCGTCCCCTGTCTTATTGCTCTCCTATATCTCCTATTCCTTTCTTCTATTCCTATATCTCCTCTTCTATTCTTTCATTGATATGTTCTATTACTATATCTTCTTTTCTATTATTTCTTAGATATATTTTACTAGGAGTATCTCCTCTATAACCTTCATCATGTATTTTACTATGTGTATATAGATATATACCCACTAAAACCCTCATTGTGTACTGGACAAAATAAATAAATAAATAAAAATAAAATAAAATACTGAAAAAATTTGTTCTAGTCTCAAGTTCTTGTGAAGATCCAAATTGCAGCTAGCGTGTGAAAAATGCAGCAGAAATTCAAATTGTAGATAGTCCTCGATTACAACAGTTCATTTAGTGACTGTTCAAAGTTACATCTGAAAAACTGACTTTTGAATATTTGTTACACTTATAACTGTTGTAGCATCCCATGGTCACATGATCAAAATTTGAATGCTTGGCAACTGGTTCATATTTCTGTGATCAGCTGTTGTAAACTTAGATAGGCAAAGTCAATGGGGAAGCCAGATTCCCTTTACAACCATGCTACTAATTCAACAACTGCAACAATTTACTTAACAAATGTGAAAAGAAACTGTAAATTGGGGCAAAACTCATGTAACAAAGGCCACACATTGCAACATATATTTTGGGCACAATTGTGGTCATAAATTGAGGATTACCTATATGCGCTGAAAATAGTTTCCATCTTTCTCCTAAATGACATGATAAGAAAGAAATAAGACTCCTGTTTGCTTTAGTAGCTTTGTTTTTTTGTATTTGAATCTTCGTCATGCAAGTGATAGATTTGTACCTTTAAGAAAAAAAAACCCTTGGTTAACATATTGTGCCTATGGTTTTGGCCATACCATATTTTTTTGATTATAATGCGCTCCTTTTTCCTCCCTAAAAGAGGCTGAAAATTTGGGTGCATCTTATTCAGTGATACCTCATCTTACAAACCCCTCGTCATACAAACTTTTCGAGATACAAACCCGGGGTTTAAGATTTTTTTGCCTCTTCTTCCAAACTATTTTCACCTTACAAACCCAAGCCACTGCCACTGGGATGCCCCGCCTCCAGACTTCTGTTGCCAGCGAAGCACCTGTTTTTGCACTGCTGGGATTCCCCTGAGGCTCCCCTCCATGGGAAACACCACCTCCAGACTTCCCTGTTTTTGCAATGCTGCCGTGGAATCCCAGCAGCGCAAAAACGGGCGCTTCGCTGGCAACGGAAATCCAGAGGTGGGTTTTGCCACTGAAGCACCCGTTTTTGCACTGCTGGGATTCCCCTGCAGCAACACAAAAACATGGAAAACTGGAGGTGGGGTTTCCCATGGAGGGGAGCCTCAGGGGAATCCCAGCAGCGCAAAAACAGGCGCTTCAGCTGGCAAAAGGGGTGAGTTTTGGGCTTGCACACATTAATCGCTTTTCCATTGATTCCTATGGGAAACATTGTTTCGTCTTACAAACTTTTCACCTTACAACCCTCGTCCCAGAACCAATTAAGTTCATAAGACAAGGTATCACTGTACTTTGAATGTAGATTTTTTGAAGCTTCCCCCCCAGCCCTAATTAGGTACTAACGATCTTCCCAGATTCCTATTCCCTCTGAAGGATTTTTCCTGCCCTAAAATCTTGCAGATTTGTTTTCATTCCTACTCCCTCTGAAAAAGGCTTTTTCAGTCCTAACGCGGTGCTAACGATCTTCCTGGCTTGCAGCATTTATTTTTATTCCTAATCCCTCCAAAGCAGTTTTTCCTGCCCTAAGTCTTTGCAGGCTTCTTTTCATTCTGCTCCGAGCCGCTCCAAGTCTCTGGAGAGGGGCAGCATACAAATCTAATAAATAATAATAATAATAATAATAATAATAATAATAATAATAATAATTCCTGCTCTCACTGAAAAGGTTTTTTTTTAAGCCCTAACCAGGGGATAAAATAATGTGCTGAAGCTGAACAGACTAAGGATGCTAGGCAGATGAATACCTGGTAGGTAGATTCCACCCTATTTTCCTCCCCCAAAAGTAAGGCACATCTTATATCCTGAAAAATACGGCATTAGATATATGACATTTAGGTAAGAGACGTTTACGAAAGATACTAGTGAGATACTAGTGATACTAGTAAGAAGATATAGTCCTGCAGATAACTCAGTCCCAAACCCTAAATGGCATAGTAGGTTAAACTTGGCTCTATAGAGGAGAATATTTATAACTCAGGGTTGAAATTTATTTATCTATCCATCTATCCATCTGTCCATATCTATCTATCTATCTATCTATCTATCTATCTATCTATCTATCTATCTATCTATCTATCTATCTATCTGTTAGATTTCCATGCCGCTCTTCTCGAGGTGATTCAAAGCAGCCTACAACATTAAATATAACAATATACAAGAAATCTAAATAACTTTAGAACAGCCATCTTTGAAGTTTATCACTGACTCCTAGCTTTGGCCAGGGGCAAAATGTAGAATGGTCTGATCAGTTTTGGCCCCTTCTTACCAGAAAACGGATTGATTTTTAGGTCATCCCTACTTATTCTGTAGTGGGAATCCATGTTTAGTTTGTTCACACATTTCAAAAAGTGGTTCTTCTTACTACACCATCTCAATGTTGCAGTGATTGATACAAATAAATTGCCAGTAAATCGGTATGGAGAACTTTGCTTTCTTTTCTGTGAAAGTGCAGAACAACTGAATTTAAAATAAGGCATTATTCTCTTAATCCAAGTACTGTAGGTATATGCAGACATTGTTATAACACCATTCTAGGGTAACAACAATTTTACCTAATCAAATTTACTGTGCAGACATGAATGATTTGCAACAGACTGGGCAAAGTCCTTTAAAATCATTTTGCAGAAATACATGGGTCATTTTATATGTACTGTAGCAGCTGTGATACATATATAACGGAAATACTTAAACGTTTACTTGCAAACTTTAAAAAAAAGGAAAAATGTGGATCTGAGTTACATATTTAGCTACAAAAGAAATGATATGAAGGTTCAAATGAGTTTCCAAGTTGCATTGGAACCAGTGTGAGAACAGGGTGGAGAGGTTTAACCTTTCCCTAGCTACTGCATTCCTTGGGGCTTACAAGAAGCAAGTGTTTGTTGGTAATAGTGGAAATTTGGATTGTTATTTGTGTGTGTGATCTCCAAGGGTTTTGGAAGTTTGGAACAAATATCAATTCTTGAGCGAAGAGTTTAACTTTTCCCATGCATGCTTTTCTACAAGTGAAGATCACCCCAAGAAAATCAGCCATGTGTAGTGTAAATGAAGTACAGTGATACCTTGTCTTACAAACTTAATTGGTTCCGGGATGAGGTTCTTAAGGTGAAAAGTTTGTAAGACGAAACAATGCTTCCCATAGGAATCAATGGAAAAGCGATTAATGCGTGCAAGCCCAAAATTCACCCCTTTTGCCAGCCGAAGCGCCTGTTTTTGCGCTGCTGGGATTCCCCTGAGGTTCCCCTCCATAGGAAACTCCACCTTTGGACTTCTGTGTTTTTGCGATGCTGCAGGGGAATCCCAGCATCGCAAAAACAAGCGCTTCGTTGGCAACGGAAGTCCGGAGGTGGGGTTTCCCATTGAGGGGAGCCTCAGGGAAATCCCAGCAGAACAAAAATCGGTGCTTCGCTGGCAACGGATGTCCGGAGGCGGGGCATACCAGCGGCGGCGGTGGGTTTGTAAGCTGAAAATAGTTGTAAGAAGAGGCAAAAAAATCTTAAACCCCGGGTTTGTATCTTGAAAAGTTTGTATGATGAGGCATTTGTAAGATGAGGTATCACTGTAATTACATTAATGCTTAAGTGCTATTGCTATTGCTACCTATATTTGTCTCATTTAATGAACACGAATCACAATCACAATCATAATAATAGAAAAACAAAAAGGAAAACTTAACTGATATTAGGATCTTAAAATCGAACTACAGTGATTCTGGCATAAACCAATACAGGTGGTCCCAGTTGTAATTGGCATACTGGATGCTGTGCCAAAAGACCTCAGCTGGCATTTGAAAACAGTAAACATTGACAAAATCATGATCTGTCAGTTGCAAATGGCCATCGTACTTGGATCTGTGCGAATCATATGAAAATACATCACACAGTCCTAGATGCTAGGGAAGAATTCGAGTTGTGATATTGTGATTAGAAAATCCAGCATATAAATCTTGTTTGCTGTGTATTATTGTTTTTTGTGGAAATAATAATAGCAATAATAATAATAATAATAATAATAATTATTATTTATTTGTATGACGCCCCTCTCCGTAGACTCAGGGCGGCTCACAACAATAACAAAGACAATATAAGAACAAATCTAATAATTTAAAAAACACTAAAGCCCCATTATTAAAAGCAAACATACACACAAACATACCATGTATAAACTGTATAGGCCCAGGGGAGATGTCTCAGTTCCCCCATGCCTGGTGGCAGAGATGGGTCTTAAGAATTTTACGAAAGGCAAGGAGGGTGGGGGCAGTTCTAATCTCTGGGGGCAGCTGGTTCCAGAGGGTCGGGGCCGCCACAGAGAAGGCTCTTCTCCTGGGTCCCACCAAATGACATTGTTTAGTTGACGGGACCCAGGAGAATAGATTAATAATAATAATCTATTTTATTCATTAAAGATGAAACTCAGTCAACTGAACATTTAAAAATGTATCACAAATATCATTGACTGGCACTGATGGTTCATATGAGTTGCTGCCAGTATCCTATGTATCAAGCAAGTATCTTCTTAAAACGTGACTTTTAAAGTCAGGTCATTCCAGTTCCTATCACCGAGAAACCATGTTTCCTTCTCTTACGTCCCAGAGTGGGAGACAACCTGAGGCTTTTTTTGGCATGAACTGAGTTGTAAGTAGTAAGAAGATATAGTCCTGCAGATAACCCAGTCCCAAAACCTAAATGGCATTGTAGGTTAAACTTTGCTCTATAGAGGAGAATATTTATAACTCAGGGTTGAAATGTATTTGTTTGTTTGTTTGCTTGTTTGTTTATTTATTTGTTTGTTTGTTAGATTTCCATGCCACCCTTGTCGAGGTGACTCAAGGCAGCCTACAACATTAAATATAACAATATATAAGAAATCTAAATAACTATAAAATTATGAAAATTTACTAAAAACATTTTAAAAGACCCCATGTATAGTCACACACATTCATCCAGTCTAATCATATCTAGTATCAGCCGGAGACAGTCTTATCACTCATGACCCCCATGCCCGCTGACAGAAGTAGGTTTTTAAAGCTTTACGAAAGATCAGGAGGGAGGGAGTGGTACGTACCTCCGAAGGGAATTCGTTCCAGAGGACTGGGGCCACCACAGGTAAGGCTCTTCTCCTAGGCCCCACCAGTTGACATTATCTGGCCAAGGGGACCTGGAGAAGGCCGATTCTGTGGCACCTAACTGGCCGCTGGGATACATGAGGCAGAAGACGGTCCCGAAGATAATCTGGTCCTAAGCCATGTAGGGCTTTGTAGGTCATAACCAGCACTTTGAATTGGGCTCGGAGACCAATTGGCAACCAGTGCAGCTCACAGAGTGATGTTGAAAGGTGGGCAGATCTTGGTAGTCCTACGATAGCTCACGTGGCTGCATTTTGCACAAATTGTAGTGTCCGAACAGTCTGAAGGGTCCTTGGTGCTCTCTGACCTTGGTTGTTTTCTTGCAATGTTTCATTGCCTAATCTACGTAACATCCTCAGTGCTGGTAGGGAGTGATTTTTACCTAGTTCAGGTAATAAAATGTTTGCAAGGAAACAACCAATGTCAGAGAGCACCAAGGAACCCTCAAACTTAGCCCTTTACATTGTATGTGGAAATGAACAAGATTATAATGCAGGACCTGTAAATCAGGAGGAATTCATGCCCAGTGGTCCACACTCATTAGAATGTGGGCTATGGCAATTGATATTAACTAAAGCTTTCAAATATTTTCACTGGCAGCCCTATGTAGAGAGTGTTACAGTAGTCTATTTGGGTGATAATAAGAGCATGAACCATTGTAGCCCCATCTCCTATCCAAGTAACACTGCAATTGGTGCACCAGCTGAAGCTAGCAAAGGCTCCCAAACCACAGTTTCCACCTGTTTCCATTTATTTATTTCTTAGGTTGTATTATTTGCACTGAACCATTTATAAGCCACCATAATCTTCATGGATGTCAGAATTTAGAGCAATATGGTTGGTGTCCATATAAAGAACTCATATGTTTTATTTTTGTTGGATTTTGATAGACACAAACCTAGTCATTTGTGGCTTAATGAACCAAGGATAAACCATGTGTGACTTTAGTTTATTAAGATGCAATTATCATATGCATGTTGTGGTGCAATTGTCCAATCAAAACTTAGGCATAAAATGCTGATATTACTGAAAGCTGTATTCACAAACCATGCATTCAACAGATTTGCTTGAAAATATGGGTATATTAGGGCAAAATAGCTTTCGAGTATGAAATAAACATAATACAATCTTTTGTGAACTAAAAATAACTGCACTGACATCAGCAGAAAAACATGTAGTTAAAAAAGAAGGCTATCATTACTGAAAATGGAATAGATTTATTCATGCATAGTCACTAGAGGGGAAGATAATTATAGACTGACGACATCCCGACAAATTTGTAAATACTTCTGATCATGATTTGCTTGTTGCTGTGTTTGTTGTTTACTCTGGTTCATTGCTTTTTTCATTTCACCTTTGCTACATCACCAGAAATGAAACCCAGCTCAGGGCTATACGATTATCTCAGCCAGAATCCCATTGTTCTAATATAACTGCCAACCTCGGTCTCCTGGCCATTTGGGTCAAAGCCTTTTAGCCAGATTTCTGACAAAAGCAATTTTATATATTGGGTTCTATCATATTTTCCCTCAAGCATCTCTTTTCTACTTTTCTCATTTTGTATATCTCCAAACTTTTGTAATTTTCTTGCTCCGAATACATGGTGGCCAATGATCTTTTTGCCTGTCTTCATTTCCTTCCAATTTTAACAAATCTTTTTAAGACAGTTAATCGAATCCTTATATTTGTGTGTAATGAAGATTACTTTCCCCAATGAACACACACAGACACACATCAAATTATTATGACAGTTTATAAATCCTCTGTTTTCCTAAAAAACTGCTTTAATTATGTTATTTTTTCCAAAATTGTTGGCCAATAGCTTTAGACCTTTGTAATCCATATTCTATTTTATAGTTAGATAAACAGTATTTCATTGCTTCTTCTTTAGACTTGTATGCCACCCCTCGGCATACAAATAAATTATTGTTACTGTTATTGTTTGTTCTGTCGGGCTCTCTGGTAGAATCCTCCCAAAAATTCACAGGTACAAATTTCAGACACACACATGTTTGAAAATTCAAAACAATGTTCTTTATAATGAAAATTCACTTAAAACTAAGCCCTATTTTGGTATAGCAAAGAGCACTCATCTCCAAACAAACTGGTAATTTATACAAGTCCCTTATCAGTCCTGTGATACTTGCAGCTGTGAGGCAATTCAAAGTCCTTCTTTCACAAAGTGAAACACACTTTGCCCTGGTTTAGTTTCAAAGCAGGGAAAAATCAACACACAAAAAGTCAGTCAGTAAAGCAGTCATGAAACACAACGATCAGATAATCCTCCACAATGGCCAAACCCACAGGCTGCTATTTATAGCAGCCTCACTAATTACCACAGCCCCACCCAACCACAGGTGGCCTCATTTTCTTTGATAATAATCTCTCAGTTGTTGTTGCCTATGCATCACTCTCTGCATGTGTGGCTGTATCATTAACTCTTGTTCTGAATCCAAGGAGGAGCTAGATAATTGATCTCCTTCTGAGCTCTCTGCCACACTCTCCTCTGCCTTGTCACTCATGTCTTCTTGGTCAGAGGAGCCTTCATCTTCAGATTCCACCGGGGGCAAACCAGGCCTGCAGCATGTGGATGTCTCCCCCACATCCACAGTCCTTGGGGAAGGAGCTGGACCAGAGCTAACCACAACATTGTTATTGTTATTGTTATGGTTATGGTTATGGTTATTGTGCTGTATTATTGCTTTCCACTCAAGGTTTTTATTTTATTGAAAATAGTGCAACATAATTTTTTAATTTCAAAGATTAAAAATGGTTCCGAATTTTAGGAATCAATTGTAGGGCAAGAGGGAATAATTTTTTGAGAGGCATATGGAATATCTGTAATAATGGTGGGATGGGGTCAAGGATGGTGAGAATCGACAAACTTGGCAATGATTATAGAAATCTTGATTGAATTATTATATTGATGAAGAATCTTCTGCTTATTTCTAAGCAGAATGGCTGAGTTTTAATTTTACGTAGAACTCTGAAAGTTTCAGGTGAAATCTAGATCCTGTAAGCTGAACATAATTGTGTTGCGGTGGTTTCTGTTCTCAGTGGGCAGTTTCTACTATGATTGTGGAATAGGAAAGATCAGCCAAACTGAAGCTACACTGGCATGACATTCTTCTGTCCTTTCCAACATCTACATAAAGTTATTGGGAAATTTCTAAAAAACGCACGGAGCTATAATTAGTTCAAAATGCATTGGTCTAGATTTTGGAATGTAGTCACCAATGAACATCTGTGTTTTAGGTTCTGCACTGAGTTTCTATTAGTTTCTGGAATTGCCTGCTACCGCACGAATCCCAGCAACCGATAAGGTCCCACAGAGTTGGCCTTCTCTGGCTCCTGTTGACTAAACAATGTCGGCTGGCGGGACCAGGGGAAGAGCCTTCTCTGAGTCAGCCCCGGCCCTCTGGAATCAACTCCCCCCGGAGATTAGAACTGCCCCCACACTCCTTGTCTTTCGTAAATTACTCAAGACCCATCTATACCACCAGGCATGGGGGAGTTGAGACACCTTTCCCCCAGGCTTTTTTAAAAATATATTTATTTTATTTATTTATTATTATTTTATTACTTAGATTTGTATGCCGCCCCTCTCCGAAGACTGCCTGCTACCGCATATATATGTTTGGGTATGTATATGTTGATTTTTCTCTTTACAACTTTACAAGTCTTGACTCTGAGATAATTCCTGGACTATCTTCACCATCAATTTTGATCTACCCAGTGCATAATTACCTTTAGAATCTGCTAATCTCTGAGTCTTCGGAGAGGGCGGCATACAAATCTAATAACAGTAACAATAACAATAACAATAATTAACATTTCATCACCTGTATGAGTTTAGAAATATGAAAACCCACAATATGGTTTTAAAAAAAATCAAAACACAAGTGGTTTTTAAATTTTAAATTTCAAATATTTCAAATATTTTATATAATGCTAATATGTATAGTCCGAACAGCAGAGTAGTTAAGATGCTTGCACTCCCACTCAGAAGGTTGAGATTTCAATCCTAGGCATAGACAGTTTTTTCTCTCTCAGGGCACAAAGAGAAAATATCTAATGTGAACTCTGCATAGACAACAGGAAGGCATCTGGTCATTACCTATAAAGCCCTTCATGGCACCGGACCAGGGTATCTACAAGACCGCCTTCTGCTGCACGAATCCCAGCGACTGGTTAGGTCCCACAGAGTTGGTCTCCTCCGGGTCCTGTCAACTTAACAATGTCATTTGGCGGGACCCAGGGGAAGAGCCTTCTCTGTGGCGGTTCCGACCCTCTGGAATCAGCTCCCTCCAGAGATTAGAACTGCCCCACCCTCCTTGCCTTTCGTAAACTCCTTAAAACCCACCTCTGCCATCAAGCGTGGGGGAACTGAAACATCTCCCCCTGCCTATGTAGTTTTTTGTTTATGATGACTATGTATGTTTTTATATATTGGGGTTTCTTGTTTTTTAGACTTTTTAAATGTATTATTGTTTTTTTAGATTCCAACTATTAGATTTGTTATTATATATTGTTTTTAGTATTGCTGTAAGCCGCCCCGAGTCTTCCGAGAGGGGCGGCATACAAATCTAATTAATAATAATAATAATAATAATAATAATAATAATAATAATAATAATAATAATCTGGCCAGAAAATGCTCAGCTCCATTCAGCCGCTCCAACTCCATTCCAAAGCAAGGAATTTTACGGTCCTAAGAAGGGGAAAAAAAATATGTACAGTCCCTTATAGATGCAAATACAAAATTCCCCAAACATTACAAAACAAAATAAAAAGGAAAACAAAAACAAACACTTCCAGTGAATTGGTCTAATTTTTTTTTTCTGGAGAGCCAAGATACATAACAAAACAGCATTTGTTTTTATCCTTTGTCAAATGTGCTGTCAAAATGCAGTGGGAAATTGGATGTTTGTGTATGAAAGGTTATTCATTTGCACTGTTTGAAATGATCACATACTGTATGCAAAAGAAAATTCTCATTTTAAACTGAATAAATGGTTCTTTTATATTCTGTTAGCATACATTGATGACCTGAATGCAAAAGGAACAAAAAAGAATGTGGGTTTCTGGTTTTTCTCAGAAAGGTGTTCTGTGATGGATGAATGGAATATCATAAAATATCAGATGAATAAGTATGATAATTGTTCTTATTTACCACTAGGCTGATTCTTCTATCAAGCTTTCATTCAAGCCACCCCATGAGGATTCAACGTGTAACAAATGCAGATCATTTCAACCCTTTTTAGTCATAACAGCATAATGATTATTATCGTGTAGTGGACTTCAGTAGGCAAGAAATAGACCATAGTACATAAAACAACATTTATTGACTCGAAACTGGAACTGAAGAACTGCAGGGAAAATCCCTGTAATTTATTATCTGGGCCCAGAGGGCAGTGGTGGGTTTCTCTTACCTTTCCTACCAGACCAGAGATTTTGTCTACTGAGCTTTTGGATTCATGCTGGAGTTCATGTTCACAGAGACAGACGTTCCCTGAAAAGAGAAATTCCCTGAAGATGGGCTCCAACATGAATCCGAAACCTCAGAAGACAAAATTTCTGATCCTGGTGATCAACCCAAATTGGTTTCTGCAACAGTATCCTGGCACATATACAGCATAGAGTGATACCTTGTCTTACGAACTTAATTGGTTCCAGGACGAGGTTCGTAAGGTGAAAGGTTCATAAGACGAAACAATGTTTCCCATAGGAATCAATGGAAAAGCGATTAATGCATGCAAGCCCAAAATTCACCCCTTTTGCCAGCTGAAGCACCCATTTTCTGGTGGGATTCCCCTAAGGCTTCCCTCCATGGGAAACCCCACCTCCAGACGTCTGCGTTTTTGTGATGTTGCAGGGAAATCCCAGCAGGGGAATCCCAGCATCTCAAAAATGTGCACTTTTTGCTGGCAACGGAAGTCCTGAGGTGGGGTTTCCCAGCGAGGGCAGCCTCAGCGAAATTGTAGCATCACAAATGTTCATTGTGTTTATTGTGCCTACCATCCCTATCCTTCTGTCCTATTGTCTTTTATCATTACTTTTTATCATTACTTTTCTAATGTTATGTTTATATAAATTATAATTGCATGCCAAATATATATAAATAAAAATAAATAAACAAGTAATTAGCTTAGTTTCTGTGTTCAGCTATTAGTCACAAAAGAAAATGCTTATTGGTTTACTGTTCTCTTTCTACATTTACTAACTACCATATATATTGTAAATGTGCCCAACCTTGTAGTCTTTTAGTGAAAACATTCTGCAAATAATCAGAATAGCTTTGTTGAATTTCAGATAAGGTTTAATATGGTTTTGGAAATATCAGGTATGGAAAGGTTGAATAACTAGAAGTGTCATTTGGGACAGACCCACATTCAAATTCCTGCTCAGTTTACTTAAGAGTGTCAGAGAACTATGAATTCCATTTTCAAGTCCTTAGAGGAAGAGTGAAAGTTTAATTTAACAAATGGATATAATAAGGTTCTTAATCTATGTAAACTCATGTATCCATCATGTACCCAGAGGAGCCCATATGATCTTTCACTTTTTATTAAAAGTAATCTTGATGGACTGAAAACTTCCTTGTTTGTCTCTCTGTGGGCAAAGTTGGCAGATATGGACTTATTGAAAATGACATTTCTTGTCAAATGAATATTTAAAAGCCATAGATATAGACGGCGTGCACAAAAATGTAGAACAATAAATAAAAATGAAAGGGAAAAAAGAAAAATAGAGTGACTTTGTGTGTTCTTGTTCTGAAGCAGTCCTATTGTTTCTTTTCTTTTCTTTATTTCATTTCAGGAAAGGCTGCCTCCACCATAACAAATCACTCTCAAACTTTAATCAAAAAGATGTCCAGGACATTCCCAATAGATTTGTACACTTTTTGCTGTTTCCTCTTACTTTTAATGAACTGTTGATATGATTCTTATTTCAGTCTTTTACTAGTATCATGTATATAAATATTATATCTTTGTATACCACCAATACGTACTTCACAAAACAAACAAATAAATAAATAAAATAAATAAATTATCATTTCATGCTATAGGTGCATCTGCCTACCTAAATCTGGTGTTGTTCAATAATGTTGGACTACAATTTCTGTCAGAGTTGCCTATGCAGTTGATGGGATTTATAGTCTTATATATGTGTTCTGTCTGGGTCCCCCCAGACGCCAACACCAACTAAAAAGAGTATCCAGACACACTGGTAAAAAGCAAAGGCAGTTTATAGAATTCAAAGCAAACACAGGTAACAAAAACTGTTCTTACAGACAGGAACACTATGAAGCTTCACAGAGGTTTCACGAAGGCCAGGCAATAAAACAGGATTCTTGCTGGCAAAAACAACGCTGGAGATAATAAAACCCACGCCTCCCCCAAGTCTTCCAGACTTCTAGGCCACAAGCCAAGATCAGAGACGCCGAGAATCGAAGCAAGGTCACAGAACTCCTAGTTGATAACTCTCCACAAGACTGTAAGGGCGGGCCTGCCTTTTCAACCCTGCTGAGGAGAACCACACCCAAACCCAGCTGTTGCCAATTCAGGGATGGAAATACCTTTCTAATTGGCCCCGTCTTTGAGCTGCATGTCGCTGCCTCATGTCTATTATAGCCTGTGCGTCTTCATCCAATGAATCCAGGCTACTAGCTGGGGAGAGCCACCCCCCGGGGGTCTCAGGCTGCTCTCCCTCCTCCTCTTCCTGACGTTCTTCTCCCCCGTCTGCCTGGTCCTCCCCCTCCTGTTCACTGTCCTCCTCCTCTGGGCATGGATCCGGCAGAGATCCAGCCGGTCCCTGAGGAGCCTCAGGCTGAATCACAACATATATGTATAGATTTTTAGATTGGGGAATGCTAGATTTCAGATGCTCTACAAAATCTTGATTATTCTCAACTTGTAGCATATTGGCTAAAGAATTAATGAGGTAGGGTGTTGCTAAGCTCTTGGCAATTGCTCCTTTTTCATTTTCTAAAATGATTTTTCTCAGCTTATTTGATATTTGCACCTGTTTGATAATTTGGGCCTTTTTTTAGATGTCTCATGCTTTTTTATCCATCAAATTGGAATTTGGGTCATCTTTCAATAGTTTATTTATTTATTTGATTTATATAGTTTCTTATATTACATATGTGAGGGTGCAACTTACAATAAAATAGTTTAAACAAATAAAATGCACAATGTGAAATAAAAACACCTAGGAGCTGTTGTGTTTGGGCCTGGGCCAGCCGTTGCTCCCACAGATGGGAGAGACGCGGCACACACTGAATGCGAAAGCCTGGCTGACAGCCAGGAAGATGTGGCAGACAGCCAGGAGGACGAGGCCACTGGTACGCAGGATTCACCAGACAGCCCAGGGGATTTGGCATGCAGTCCCTCAGACAGTCTTTCGTCTCTGGATTCTTCTGCAGATCAATATATTGATCTGCGTAGCAGAAGAGCTATGCAGAGAAGGGATTGGCTGAAGGAGTATTACAAGTCATCATAGTAGCACCTGGGCTGGGTGTGGTTCTTATACTGAGGGCTGGGTGTGGTTTCCTTAATGAGGGCTAAAGGGATAAAAGGAACAGAGGCCCAAGGCAAACTGTGGCTGTTTATCTGTGTTATTTTGTGGTTCCTGCTCTGAAGTTTCTGTTCCGTGCCGTTGGAGTTTTCAACCCAGCTTTTTCAGACAAGTGGGAGGTGAAAACTCTGGGACTTGCTGTTTGCTTCAAAGATTCAAAAGAACTCCTGAAACATCTTTGCTCATTCCAGGTTGTCTTTGTTGGCTTCTTCCTGTGTTTTTGTATGCGGCTGAAGTAAGCCTTGCACTATCATTGTTTTTGGACACTAAGAACTGTTTTGAATAACCCTTTTTTGTTTATTTAATACAAGTTTGCTGATTAGCAGAGCACGTGTGTGTTTGATTTCTTTTCCTTGGACTATTACACATTGCCTGAGCCAGCCAGGCAGAACAGGAGCCAAGCATCATAAATAACCATTGATAGATGAACCTTATCACAGTCCCAAAACCTCAGCTCCAGTCCCCAAATCAAGATTATAAGATCTTATGAAAGGCCAGCCTTTAAGATTTTATGAAACGCCAGCTAATCTAATCCTAGGTGGAATGATACCTAAAAAAAAAAATCAAGGTAGTAATAAATAAATGTTTTTTAATTGGTTATCGCCATCTTTTTAACTTGTCCTCCCTCACTTTCTCTTAATTATTTCCACTTTAAGGTATCCTTCACTCTGAAGTAAATCATCCTTGTAAATGAACTTCAGGAGATCGCTTCACCTCCTTCACTCCTTTCAGTTTGGACTTCAGATTAGAATTATTTCTCAGGAAAGTTAACCAACATTGGAGGGAATTTCTTGGAATTATAGATGTAACTTCCCTTTGATTAGTTTATATAAGAATAAAATAACGGTAGTAGTGAATGGTTTGCTTCACCAGCAATATTTTTGTCTGTTTAGTGAAAGTCTGAAAATACAGAAAGTTATAGATATCAGTAAAAGAGGTATGAAAATGGACTCAAATTAATCACCCTTTAAAAGTGAAATGAAAAATAGGGGAAAAAAGTGGGCCTTAAAAGAAATCCTGACTTTTCATTGTTCAGTTGATGATAACATTCATCATTCACAACTAAGCTACATACTCAAATTCTTTTCTCTTGATCTTTGGCTAGGATTAATTTATTTTCCTATGGTGCAGTTTCACTGCATATTGGTGTTTTAGCTATACCATTGCCCAAGATTATTGTATGAAAAATTGAAAAAATTGGTTAAATTTATATTCACTTGATCATAATTTCTATGTAAGCATTTTGCCCATTTTAATTATTACACCTCGCTTTGTGTATCCCAGGTATATCCAAGTATGAATGGGTAGAACACGTGACTTCATCTAATTACTTTGGGTAATCTGCTCTTAAAAGTATTCTGAGGAAAAACTATGGAAATGATGAAGTTGAATTCTATATTATATTTTAAAATGTAATCTTTTTCATGGATTATTCCTTACAAATAGAATAGAATAGAATTTTTATTGGCCAAGTGTGATTGGACACACAAGGGATTTGTCTTGGTGCATATGCTCTCATCATACATAAAATAAAATAAAATATACATTTGTCAAGAATCATGTGGTACAACACTTAATGATTGTCATAGGGGTCAAATAAGCAATGAAGAAGCAATATTAATAAAAATCTTAGGATATAAGCAACAAGTTACAGTCATACAGTCAACATGGGAGGAAATGGGTGATAGGAATGATGAGAAAAACTAGGAGAAATAGAAGTGCAGATTTAGTAGAAAGTCTGACAGTGTTGAGGGAATTATTTGTTTAGTAGAGTGATGGCGTTCGGAAAAAAACTGTTCTTGTGTCTAGTTGTCTTGGTGTGCAGTGTTCTGTAGCGACGTTTTGAGGGTAGGAGTTGAAACAATTTGTGTCCAGGATGTGAGGGGTCAGTAAATATTTTCCCCGCCCGCTTTTTGAGTCGTGCAGTATACAGGTCCTCAATGGAAGGCAGTTTGGCAGCAATTGTTTTTTCTGCAGTTCTGATTATCCTCTGAAGTCTGTGTCAGTCCTGTTGGGTTGCAGCACCAAACCAGACAGTTATAGAGGTGCAGATGACAATGCAAATTGCTGAGAAAACTATTGAACAGGAGTGTCAAATTCAAGGCCTATACACTGAATTTGTACTTAGATGCTTAGATCTGGCCCATGGGGCTGCCCTGGACACAGGTAAGGACCATCCTGTGGTGCCTCTGCCAGTGAACATGGAGTTCGCAAGGGCCACGGGCGGGCTTCTATAGCTCAATTTTTGCTGGCAGAGGCTTGCAGGAAGTTTTTATAGGTGAAAACAGAGCTAGGGAGTTTCTTTTTGCTGGTAGACTGTATGGACCACCACAGGCATGTCACGCTGTGGGTTGACAGCCTCCAAAGACATTCAGAAACATCCAGTAGTTAAATAGTTAACTCTTGTTTGTTAATGTAGCTCCTCCCTTTCTATGATGTAACCCTGCTTTCCTCACTTCCTTTCTTACACAGGAAGAGAAGCTAGCAGACATCTTTCTTCCTTTGTCTTTAACATGTAAAGACATGCTTTCTGCCTCTCCAGGCATTATAATCATTTTTTACTATTCTAATAAAGTTAACTTCGTTATGAAGGTCACCTCATTGCTCAAATCCATTGACCTCCGTGGTAGTCTCAATTCAGCTCATGCGGGCTGATTCTCTCATTGAGTCCTCTCACGACAAGGCATTCCCAACATGACTGATGTTGGGCTGGCCACACACAACCTGGCCATGCCCATCCATATGTTAAGGGGTTAAATAAGGTCCAGGAGGGAAGTGTTTTTAATAGGAAAGTGAACACAAGAACAAGGGGACACAATCTGAAGTTAGTTGGGGGAAAGATCAAAAGCAACGTGAGAAAATATTATTTTACTGAAAGAGTAGTAGATCCTTGGAACAAACTTCCAGCAGACGTGGTTGGTAAATCCACAGTAACTGAATTTAAACATGCCTGGGATAAACATATATCCATCCTAAGATAAAATACAGGAAATAGTATAAGGGCAGACTAGATGGACCATGAGGTCTTTTTCTGCCGTCAGCCTTCTATGTTTCTATGTTTCTAGTCCCCTAAGGTCAAACACAACCCTGATGTGGCCCTCAATGAAATATAGAACTGCAAAAATGGTTTGAGAATTTGTTTGGTGTTGTGATTATGATGGTGGTAATGGTAACAGAGACATATGCTACGGAATCAAATATTTTAACTCAAATTGTCTACCAAAATATTATTAGCATGTCATGAATCCAAACAATTAGTTGTTTGAAAAAAGGGGTATTTGTAGATGTAAAAATACTTTTTGAAACATAGGCATTTAATGTAGAGAGAGAAAATATCAAATAAATCAGTGACATCTCTGATGAGAGTCATTCATAAATCTTTATCAAAATGTATCTATATTTCTGTAACACTTATTTCATGATGCATACATATAGAAACTTACATTTATTATATGCATTCCAATGAATAACAAATAAAGAGAAGGAAAAAACGTATATAATTTTCAACGGTATACAGCTATATTGTATTTCAGGATCTCAGAGCTAAAATATTTTATGTAAACTTGAAGTTAGAGTTAAGGAGAAATCAGCCAGGCTTCCTATGCCTGGGTTATCCTGTTTCCATAAATGAATTATTCTTTCTTATTGACTTTCCTAGAAACAATATATTCTTATTGATAAATTCCCTGTTTTGCGACACACTAGTAAGGTAATCTGGGCAATTTAGCAATAGCAATAGTATTCAGACTTTAATAATAATAATAATAATAATAATAATAATAATAATAATAATAATAATAATTTAGTAGATTTGTATGCCGCCCCTCTCCGTAGACTCGGAGCGACTCATAGCAACAATAGAAACAATATATTACAAATCCAATAATTAAAAAATCATTAAAAAACCCTTTATTAAAAAACAAAACATACACACAAACATACCATGCATAACTTGTATAGGCCTGGGGGGAAAGGAGTATCTCAATTCCCCCATGCCTGATGACAGAGGTGGGTTTTCAGGAGCTTGCGAAAGGCAAGGAGGGTGGGGGCAATTCTAATCTCCGGAGGGAGCTGGTTCCAGAGGGTTGGGGCCGCCACAGAGAAGGCTTTTCCCCTGGGTCCCACCAGATGACATTGTTTAGTCAACAGGACCCGGAGAAGGCCCACTCTGTGGGACCTAACCGGTCACTGGGATTCGTGCGGCAGAAGACGGCCCCAGAGGTATTCTGGTCCGGTGCCATGAAGGGCTTTATAGGTCATAACCAACACTTTGAATTGTGACCGGAAACTGATCGGCAACCAATGCAGACTGCGGAGTGTTGGTGTAACATGGGCATACATTTACAGGGATTTACAGCCCTGTCTAAGTGATTTACAGAGTCAGGGAGGGTAAAAACACCCCCTCCCCACCATGGTGCAGGAGGCTGACTAGGCCACGCCCACCCAGCAACTGGGCAGAGAACCCATTGCTAACATTTTTGAATATTCTGTTCCAGATAAAACTAGTCATCCAAAAGGTGATTTTTCTTGTTTTTCTTCTTCTCAGACCTCAGAAGCTTCTTGGATGAGAAGAGAAGCATCTTCAAAGAAAATCAAGAGAGTCCAATTGCCTCTTGAAAATACATATTTGGGGCAACCGTGACGTGGATGACTGATAATCTCCATAGTCATAAAAATAGTCATTTTAATATTTATAGAAACATAGAAACATAGAAATATAGAAGTCTGACGGCAGAAAAAGATCTCATGGTCCATCTAGTCTGCCCTTATACTATTTTCTGTATTTTATCTTACAATGGATATATGTTTATCCCAGGCATGTTTAAATTCAGTGACTGGATTGACCAATCACGTCTGCTGGAAGTTTGTTCCAAGGATCTACTACTCTAAAATAATATTTTCTCATGTTGCTTTTGATCTTCCCCCCAACTAACTTCAGATTGTGTCCCCTTGTTCTTGTGTTCACTTTTCTATTAAAAACACTTCCTTCCTGAACCTTATTTAACCCTTTAACATATTTAAATGTTTCGATCATGTTCCACCTTTCCCTTCTGTCTTCCAGACTATACAGATTGAGTTCATTAAGTCTTTCCTGATACGTTTTATGCTTAAGATGTTCCACCATTCTTGTAGCCCGTCTTTGGATCCGTTCAATTTTGTCAATATCTTTTTGTAGGTGAGGTCTCCAGAACTGAACACAGGATTCCAAACGTGGTCTCACCAGCGCTCTATATAGCGGGATTATAATCTCCCTCTTCCTGCTTGTTATACCTCTAGCTATGCAGCCAAGCATCCTATTTCCTTTCCCTACCGCCTGACTGCACTGCTCACCCATTTTGAGACTGTCAGAAATCACTACCCCTAAATCCTTCTCTTCTGAAGTTTTTGCTAATACAGAACTGCCAATGCAATACTCAGATTGAGGATTCCTTTTCCCCAAGTGCATTATTTTACATTTGGAAACATTAAACTGCAGTTTCCATTGCTTTGACTATTTATCTAGTAAAGCTAAATCATTTACCATATTACAGACTCCTCCAGGAATATCAACCCTATTGCACACTTTAGAGTCATTCCTTTTCCCCAAGTGCATTATTTCTTTTGATCTCATAATTGAGAAATTTGCACGATGTTAATTTTACTCCTTTGAAATTGTCTAAAATTCACGATTTCTTCTACTTCTTCCTCAAATATATGTCCAGGCATTTCCTCCAGCAAGCCCTGAACATTCTGTAGATCTGGGGGAAAGCTAGCAGGCTTAATTCCTTCTGTGTACTTTTTGAGTAATGGATAGGAATGTCGTCAGCTGCCTGCCTTGTGTTCATCATTGTCGCAGTTGGCAGTGTAACAGATAATGGGATGGATTCAAGGCCACTGAGGGACAGAAGCCTGACAGGAACTCATCCATCACTTCCCTTTTAAAGGGTCTCTGTGGAAGAACCAAAATCAAAGAAGTAATTGAGGTTCATAGGGACACACAGGATTTGGGAGGATAGTTCTGCATTGCAAACAAACTTGAGCTGTCAAATATGTTTTATAAATGAAATATTTTTGTCAAAGCAGAAAGTTAATAACTGTCATCTATTTTTCCATAACACACGTAGCTGTGATGAGGATAGGGTTATTTTTCTTTTTATGTTGTATGTAAATGAAAACAAAACATTTAAAATAATTAAAATATGTATTGAAGAATTGAGAAAACTCTTCTTTCTAATCAGCATTTTCCCATCTGTTCTACTGATGTTTCTGATAAAGTAATTTGGATGGTTTAAATTCAGTTGGCTGCTGAATGCCTGAATAAGGTTTAGGGGTTTTAACAGAGTTCTTGCCACCAATGAAAATACATTATGCAGATATTTCTTTTTTTGCAGTTTAACCTGTTTTTGCCTTTCAGTTCTTTATGTTCCACTTTTGTATGGTTATCTTGTTGTCTTTTAGATTATTGATAAGAATGGATAAATGATAGGAGATAACAGGCATAATTTAGTTTGAAGCAGCACATCTGAATAGTGTGAAGATGCTGCTAAATGGTGATAAAAAGAAAAAAGAAGGCAAATAATCTAAGTGAGATCAGACTAAGAAATAATTATTTGAATCCTTAAGAATTGTTAACACTCTAGGATGGAAAGGATTGATGACATGGAATCGCTGAATGGCCTTTGAAATATAAAGGAATGGAACATATACAAAATATGATTTGTATGATTATTTTCTTAATAAAGGAAAACAATACTATTAGAAACAATATGGATTGCATAGAACTAAAACTAGAGAATATAATACAAAGAATAACAAAGTTGCGGCCCTATCTGGACTGGGAGTCACTGCTCACAGTCACTCATGCCCTCATCACCTTGAGGGTCGACTACTGTAACGCTCTCTACATGGGGCTACCTTTGAAAAGTGTTCAGAAACTCCAGATCATGCAGAATGCAGCTGCGAGAGCAATCATGGGCTTTCCCAAAAATGCCCATGTCACACCAACACTCCGCAATCTGCATTGGTTGCTGATCAGTTTCTGGTTGCAATTCAAAGTGTTGGTTATGACCTATAAAGTCCTTCATGGCACCGGACCAGATTATCTCAGGGACCGCCTTCTGCCGCACGAATCCCAGCGACTGATTAGGTCCCACAGAGTGGGCCTTCTCCGGGTCCCGTCAACTAAACAATGTTGTTTGGTCGGACCCAGGGGAAGAGCCTTCTCTGTGGCGGCCCCGGCCCTCTGGAACCAACTCCCCCCAGAGATCAGAATTGCCCCCACCCTCCTCGCCTTTCATAAGCTCCTTAAAACCCACCTCTGCCATCAGGCATGGGGGAACTGAGATATTCTTTCCCCCTGGGCCTCTACAGTTTATGCATGGTATGTCAGTATGTATGTCTGGTTTTTATAATAAGGGTTTTTTAGTTGTTTTATTATTGGATTGCTACATACTGTTTTTATCACTGTTGTTAGCTGCCCCGAGTCCATGGAGAGGGGCGGCATACAAATCCAATAATAAAATAAACAAGTGCAGACTAGATAAATGAGGAAAATACGGAGGATTTGGGAAGAGTGGAAGAAACAGAGGAACTGGACAATAAACAACCAGAAAGAAAATACAATAAAGGGATAATGGAAACACGGAGGATGAAAAAGGGATTAGAGCAGGAAGGGAAGATCTTACATGATATGAAGAAGATATGGGAGAAAAAGAAAACATACAAAGGAAAAAGATGAAAAATCTAGAAAAGACGAAAGCAAAATAAAACAATAAACTGGGGGGAAAAAGAGAGTATAGAAAATAATAATAATAATTTATTGGATTTGTATGCCGCCCCTCTCTGTAGACTTGGGGCAGCTAACAACAATGATAAAAACAGCATGTGACAATCCAATAATGAAACAACTAAAAACCCTTATTATAAATCCAAACATACACACAGACATACCATGCATAACTTGTAATGGCCTAGGGGGAAGGAATATCTCAACTCCCCCATGCCTGGCGGTATAAATGAGTCTTGAGTAGTTTACAAAAGACAGGGAGGGTGGGGGCAATTCTAATCTCTGGGGGGAGTTGGTTCCAGAGGGCCGGGGCCGCCACAGAGAAGGCTCTTCCCCTGGGGCCTGCCAAACGACATTGTTTAGTCAATGGGACCCGGAGAAGGCCAACTCTGTGGGACCTTATCAGTTGCTGGGATTCGTGCGGTAGCAGGCGGTTCCGGAGGTAGTCTGGTCCAAAGCCATGTAGGGCTTTAAAGGTCATTACCAACACTTTGAATTGTGACAGGAAACTGATCGGCAGCCAATGCAAGCCACGGAGTGTTGAGGAAACATGGGCGAATCTTGGAAGCCCCACGATGGTTCTCGCGGCTGCGTTCTGCACGATCTGAAATTTCTGAACACTTTTCAAAGGTAGCCCCATGTAGAGAGCGTTGCAGTAATCGAACCTGGATTTAAGAGTAGAAATGAGAGAGGAAGAAATATATGGGAAACAACCCAAAAAGAAGAAAAGAGAATGAAAAATATGGAACAGGGTAAAAGATAAGGGATTAAAAAGCATAAGAATGTACTGTATATGCTAAATTGGTATATCAGAATAAAATAATCTGAACAATTGTTTATTGTGGTGATAAATAAAAATATTCTTGAATATATGTTATGAATATAGAAAAGTTACAATTTGGGAAAAATAATTTGTATTAAGTATATGCATAAATAATTTATAGCAATAAAGTTGTAAAATAACACAAGAAAATATCTGAAGAATGTAAATACTAATTAGAAGATTGAAAGTTGGTAACTTTGAAAAATGCTTTGTAGGGGTATAAGAGATAAAAACTAGCTTTGAGTGATTGTTAGAAATGTGATAAAGAGATGGCATTAACTGTTAAGAGGATAAAAGCAACATGTAGTAAAGAGTAAAAATCACATGGAAAAGAAAAAAAGAAGTAAAAGTTATTTGATTATTGTTCAGAAACGAAGTGAAGTAAAATATATTAATACCGGAAATGTATAAGGTGGAAAAAGACCATATCTTTGATTGTTGGAATGGAAAGAAAAGAACCGGAAAAAAAGGGGAAAAGAAAAGAGAATTAAAATAAGAGGGGGGAAAAGAGTAAAAGATAGATTAGTGATGGTGAACCTTTTTTCCCTGGGGTGCCGAAAGAGCATGCACACATGCTATCGCGCCTGCGCGAGTGCCCACACCCACAATTCAATGCCCGGGGAGGGCAAAAACAGCTCCCTCTGCCCCGTGGAGGCCCTCTGGAGGTCAGAAATGGCCTTGTTCTCAACTTTTGGTGGGCCCAATAGACTCGTGTTTTGTCCTCCCAAGGCTCCAAAGGCTTCCCTGGAGCTGGGGGAGGGTAAAACCGCCCTCCCTGATCTCTGCAGAGGCTCTCTGGAAGGCAAAAACACACTCCCAGAGCCTCTGTGCGAGCCAAAAATCAACTGGCCGGCATACACATGCATGTTGGAGCCGAGCTAGGGCAAAATTTTGTGTGTCAGCAGATATGGCTCCGCGTGCCACCTGTGGGACCCCTGCCATAGATTCGCCATCACTGAGATAGATGTTAAGATGAAAAGAAACGTGAGAGATGGGCTAGAAGGTTTTAGATACGGAAGGATGATATTAAAATATGTATTAAAAATGAAATGATAAATGAGTTGTAATTAATGATGGGCGAACCCAGTGGTGTTCGGGTTCGGCGAGTTCAGCCGAATTTTATGCAAAATTCGGCCAAACCCGAACTGAACCCCAAGTCGAACCCAAACAGGGAATTCCTCCCATTAAGAGATTCCGGGAACGGAGCTTTGACGTCACTGGCAGGTTGCTAAGGATGCCAAGGTGATCACTTCCTGGATTCCATGGAATCCAGGAAGTAATCACCTTGGCGTCCTTAGCAACCTGCCGGTGACATCAAAGCTCCGAACGCCGAACATGACCCCGAACTTTGCCCAAACTTTGGAAAAATTTAGGGTTCGCGTTTAACATACCGAACACCACAAAATTCAGTATGGACCTGAATTGTGCAGGTTCAGTTCACCCATCACTAGTTGTAATTATTAAGAAAAATATTGTTAAGACTATTGTATGGCTGTATGAAAGCAAACACTCATGACACGAGATGTATAAAGATTAAAAATAAATAAAATTTATTGAAAAAATATAAACACCTTGATGGGTTCTAATACTTTCCATTTTTCTCACAAGGATACTTCAGTTTAGTCTTGATCTGAGAAAATTATAGCACTCTATTCTTTTATCATTTGTAAACTGTTTCTGCACTTCAGGAGAAAAATAACACTTCCATAGTACAGTACGTCAAACATGAAGGGACCTACTGAGGATGCTGCATAGACTAATTATTTGAAATTGATTGCGAGCTATTGTACACACTGAACTGAAAAAGATGTTGGGCTGTGTTGGCATAAACTGTTTAAAAATGCAATCCCAGATTTGATAGTCCATTTGTAAATTGTAGAAACAATGAAGCACTTTTGGTAAGGCTCTGAGCAAAGAAGAAATTCTTAAAATATTTAAAATAGTCTCTGGAGGGAACTTACCTTAAATTGTGGAGTAGTTATATATGTATTTTCTCTGTAGCAAATTAATCTGTTAGTACTTGGAGTGATGGAAACTGCAAATTAACATCCCTAGAGGTCTGGCACATTTTTAGTGCTATAATAATAGTCAATCCATCACACATTCCATTAACTGTACATTTACCTATTCCTCTACAGATGGTCTTTGCTACGGAGTGAATAGTAATATCAAAATTGCTACTGCTCATCTGTTGCCGATTAAAAAAACCCTTTAGAAAAAGTCTCTGAACTGAAAGTATACCACTGAAAATTAATCTACATTTTAAAAGTCATGCTTCAGGAAATATATTAGAAGAAATAAAAGTAATGTGATTTACAATTGACATAAATTGTCCATTTTTTGGAAAAAGTGTTACGTAAATCGAAGAGATGTGAAATCCCTGTATGTTTCGATACTGTGGAACTTTCCAATATACACTGCTCAAAAAAAATAAAGGGAACACTTAAACAACACAATACAGTGGTACCTCATCATACGAACTTAATTGGTTCCAGGAGAAGGTTCGTAAGGTGGAAAGTTTGTAAGATGAAACAATGTTTCCCATAGGAATCAATGTAAAAGCAAATAATGTGTGCAAATCCTTCAGGAAAATCCCAAACTTTAGAAGGGAGGCGAACAGAGGGCAGGGGGGAGCAGCTAAAGGGGGCGGGTGGAAGAAGCAAGGCTAGGCTAGAGGGTGAGTGGGAAGGAATAAAGGCAAGGGGGGTGCCCCTCCCTTTTCTTTCTTCAAAAGACACCGTTTCAGTGCCTCTGCAAGTAAGCTGTTCTCTACAAAATCTTTCCTCCTCCAAGCCGCCCCTCCCTTTTCTTTCTTCAAAAGACACCCTTTCAGTGCCTTTGCAAGCATGTTGTTCTCTGCAAAATCTTTCCTCCTCCAAGCCGCCCCTCCCTTTTCTTTCTTCAAAAGACACCATTTCAGTGCCTCTGCAAGCACCCTGTTCTCTGCAAATTCTTTCCTCCTCCAAGCCGCCCCTCCCTTTTCTTTCTTCAAAAAAGGGGAAAAAAAGAAACCCCTTCATCCCAGCAGCAGCTGCTTGGGTTCGTAAGGTGAAAATAGTTTGGAAGAAGAGGCAAAAAAATCTTAAACAACGGATTCGTATCTTGAAAAGTTCGTTAGAAGAGGCATTCGTAAGATGAGGTACCACTGTATAAATCCAAGTAAATCAAACTTTTGTGAAATCAAAAGGTCCACTTAGGAGTCAACACTGATTGACACATGCTGTTGTGCACATTCAACTTTGTACAGAACAAAGAATTCAATGAAAATATTTCATTCATTCAGATCTAGGATGTGTTATTTGAGTGTTCCCTTTATTTTTTTTTGAGCAGTATATTATTTAAAAGTCTGTGGGAAAAATTCCCCAATATCCTGTCATGCTGTTCTATTAGACACAATAACTATTCATATAACCATTCTTAGTAATATTTCTAGCATTTCATGCAAGCCAACCTAGAGTTTGTTACTTTAAATCTACTATATACCGGTAACTTGAAAATACTATTTTTTTGGGACAAACACTGTTTATTCCTAGGTTCTAGCTAGAAATGACTGAACTATTTGGTGTTATTGCCCTCTTTCCCAAGGACCATGTTTACTTTACTTCTCTGGAGCATATTCTTCCTATTTATTTTTACATTATCAACAGAGACAACAATAACAACAACATTGGAAGGGAGGTCTTCCAATCCAACCCCTGATTAGGTAGGAAACCCTTTACTACTTCAGAAAAATTGTTATCCAACATCTTCCTAAAAACGTCCAGTGTTGGAGCATTCACAACTTCGGGAGGCAAGCTGTTCCACTGATTAATTGTTCTCACTGTCAGGAAATTTCTCCTTAGTTTTAAGTTGCTTCTCTCCTTGTTTAGTTTCCACCCATTGCTTCTTGTTCTACCCTCAGGTGCTTTGGAGAATAGTTTGAGTGATAGGAGACCTTCTACCAAAGAAAATCCTTTGCAAGCCTAAGTGTAACCCATAGTATTTTTTCCCTCTGTATTTATTTATTTATTTATTTATTTATTTATTTATTTATTTATTTATTTATTTATTTATTTATTTATTTATTTATTTATTTATTTATTTGTATGCCGCCCCTCTCCGTACACTCGGGGCAGCTCACAACATATAATAAAACAATTCACGACAAATCTAATAAATTTTAAAAATTAAAAAAACCCATTATTAAACCAGACATACACACAGACATACCATACATAAATTTTATAGGCCTGGGGGAGGGGGGAATGCCTCAATTCCCCCATGCCTGACGGCAGAGGTGAGTTTTAAGGAGTTTACGGAAGGCAAGGAGGGTGGGGGCAGTTCTAATCTCTGGGGGAAGCTGGTTCCAGAGAGTCGGGGCCGCCACACAGAAGGCTCTTCCCCTGGGACCCACCAGACGACATTGTTTAGTCGACGGAACCTGGAGAAGGCCAACTCTGTGAGACCTAATCGGTCGCTGGGATTCGTGCGGCAGAAGGCGGTCCCGGAGATATTCTGGTCCAATGCCATGAAGAGCTTTATAGGTCATAACCAACACTTTGAATTGTGACCGGAAATTGATCGGCAACCAATGCAGACTGCGGAGTGTTGGTGTAACATGGGCATACCTAGGGAAGCCCATGATTGCTCTCGCAGTTGCATTCTGCACGATCTGAAGTTTCCGAACACTTTTCAATGGTAGCCCCATGTAGAGAGCATTACAGTAGTTGAATCTCGAGGTGATGAGGGGATGAGTGACTGTGAGCAGCAAGTCCCGGTCCAAATAGGGCCGCAACTGGTGCACCAGGCGAACCTGGGCAAACATCCCCCTCGCCAAAGCTGAAAGATGGTTCTCTAATGTGAGCTGTGGATCGAGGAGGACGCCCAAGTTGTGGACCCTCTCTGAGGGGGTCAATAATTCCCCCCCCCCAGGGTTATGGACGGACAGATGGAATTGTCCTTGGGAGGCAGAACCCACAGCCACTCCGTCTTATCCGGGTTGAGTTTGAGTCTGTTGACACCCATCCAGACCCCAACAGCCTCCAGGCACCGGCACATCACTTCCACTGCTTTGTTGACTGGAGATGTATACCATTAACATAATATAGGAAACATTAACCTGCAGCATATTTCAGTAGTAAATTTGGTTTTCCATAAATAGGACATTGCACCTCATTGTTGTTAATTCACACTTTAGGCAGGCAGCAGTATGTTATCAATACCTCTTAAATAATTAATAGTACCAATCAGCAAAAAAATGATCACAGTGCATATCAACAACTGGTTATTGCTTGCAATTTAGATGAAGAAATGAATCAATTTTCATAGATCTAAGCAAAGAACAGCTGCTGGTTTTAGACTTGAGATCTTAAGTTGGAAAATCTGTGGGCCCATTTTCTTTTCTTTTTGTCCATGTGACCGCAGTACTAAGTAGCATAAAATTACTTTCTAGACTTTCATATGGTGCAATGGAAATCTGTCAAGTGAGAGTTGTGTGTGAAAAAAGTGAGAAAAATGAGCGCCAAAGCAAGTTAGAGACAAATGGAACCACTAAAAGAATAAATGATAGGGAGACCTAGAGAGAACACTGAAAAGAAATGCCAGCATTGATACTGAAGGACATAGAAACTTCTTTAGAGGATCTTGCAATCATATTGGTAAATGAAGAATTCCCTTTGGGCCAGCGGCTGGCGGGTGCAGTTATAAACAAGGACACGGGAGCAATCAAGACAAATGATACAATCAGGATACGCCACTATAGGGTCCCTGATCAATTAGCTGATCGGATATAGTTAAAAATTGTAATATACAGGTACAAGAATCTTACCATTCACGTGACTGTCATCTGTACACTGGAGGCAAACTTAGTAAAAGTTACATTTTTTACTTTAAAAAGCTAAAAAATTATCTTAGCTGAAATCATGTGAAAACCAAGCTTATCCCATAAAAACTGTTGGCTAGAAACTGAAGAGTATGCAAGGTATATATATATACAGTGATCCCCCGATCATTGCGAGGGTTCCGTTCCAGGACACCCCGCAACGAGCGGGTTTTAGCGAAGTAGCGCTGCGGAAGTAAAAACACCATCTGCGCATGCGCAGATGGTGTTTTTACTTCCGCAGCGATAGCGAGGAGCCGAAGATTGGGGGCCGCGCGGCTGTTTTAAAATGTCGCCGCCGGCATAGGGGGCTTCCTAGCAGCCCCCCAAACCCGGGTTGGTGGTCCGGGGGGTGCTGGCAAGCCGCCCATGCCGGCGGCGACATTTTAAAACAGCCGCGCAGCTTTCCAATGAGTCCCGAAGACAAACGTCAAACTTCCGCGTTTGTCTTCGGGACTCATTGGAAAGCGGCGCATCTGTTTTAAAACGTCGCCGCCGCCATGGGCGGCTTGCCAGCACCCCCCGGACCCCCAACCCGGGTTTGGGGGGCTGCTAGGAAGCCGCCCATGCTGGCGGCGACGTTTTAAAACAGCCGCGCCGCTTTCCAATGAGTCCCGAAGACAAACGTCAAACTTCCGCGTTTGTCTTCGGGACTCATTGGAAAGCGGCGCGGCTGTTTTAAAACGTCGCCGCCAGCATGGGCGGCTTGCCAGCACCCCCCGGACCCCCAACCTGGGTTTGGGGGGCTGCTAGGAAGCCGCCCATGCCGGCGGCGACGTTTTAAAACAGCCGCGCCGCTTTCCAATGAGTCCCGAAGACAAACGTCAAACTTCCGCGTTTGTCTTCGGGACTCATTGGAAAGCGGCGCGGCTGTTTTAAAACGTCGCCGCCAGCATGGGCGGCTTGCCAGCACCCCCCGGACCCCCAACCCGGGTTTGGGGGGCTGCTAGGAAGCCGCCCATGCCGGCGGCGACGTTTTAAAACAGCCGTGCCGCTTTCCAATGAGTCCCGAAGACAAACGTCAAACTTCCGCGTTTGTCTTCGGGACTCATTGGAAAGCGGCGCGGCTGTTTTAAAACGTCGCCGCCGGCATGGGCGGCTTCCTAGCAGCCCCCCAAACCCGGGTGGCTGGGCGAGCAGCGAGCGAACGGCGGGTGGCCGGGCGAAGGGCGGGCGAGCGGCGAAGGGCGGGTGAGCCGCTGCTGGGGAGGGCTTCTCGCCCTCCCGCCAGCAAGAGGGGGAGCGAACGGCGTGGGCGGGCGAAGGGCGGGCGAGCGGCAGCGAGGAGTTTGCGTGGGCGGTGGGGAAACTCCTCGCTGATGCCCGCCGCTTGCCCTCCTGCCAGCAAGAGGGGGAAGACCCAGGGAAGCCGCCCAGCAGCTGATCTGCCCGGCGCCATCTACGCATGCGTGCCCATAGAAAAAAAGGGCACGCATGCGCAGATGGTGTTTTGACTTCCGGGTTGAAAAATCGCAAATTAGCCTGTTCGCAATGGTTGGGAACGCAATAACCGGGGGATCACTGTATACTGTATTTATATTGTTAAATGAGAATGTTCTTTACCTGGCATTTATTTATTTATTTATTTATTTGTTTGTTTGTTTGTTTGTTTGTTTATTTATTTATTTATTTATTTATTTGATTTGATTTGATTTGTATGCCGCCCCTTTCCGTAGACTCGGGGCGGCTCACAACACAATAAAAACAGTTTATAACAAATCTAATAATTTACAATATAAAATATTAAAAACCCCATTTTTAAACAGACATATACACAAGCATACCATACATAAATTGTATAGGCCCGGGGGAGATATCTCAGTTCCCCCATGCCTGACGACAAAGGTGGGTTTTAAGGAGTTTGTGAAAGGCGAGGAGGATAGGGGCAGTTCTAATCTCTGGGGGAAGCTGGTTCCAGAGAGTCGGGGCCGCCACAGAGAAGGCTCTTCCCCTGGGGCCCGCCAACCGACATTGTTTAGTTGACAGGACCCGGAGAAGGCCCACTCTGTGGGACCTAATCGGTTGCTGGGATTTGTGCGGCAGAAGGTGGTCTCGGAGATATTCTGGTCCAATGCCATGAAAGGCTTTAAAGGTCTTAAGCAACACTTTGAACTGTGACCAGAAATTGATCGGCAACCAATGCAGACTGCGGAGTGTTGTTGTGACATGGGCATACCCAGGGAAGCCCATGACTGCTCTCGCAGCTGCATTCTGCACGATCTGAAGTTTCCGAACATTTTTCAAAGGTAGCCCCATGTAGAGAGCGTTACAGTAGTCGAACCTCGAGGTGATGAGGGCATGAGTGACTGTGAGTAGTGAGTCCCGGTCCAAATATAGTCATAGACCAGTCAATTTTTTAATGCTAAAAAAAATCAAGCCGGCTATTGGATAGGATTAGATGTAGAATTTATATCATCCAGGAATAACTATGCAAACATCACCTTGCTACGACAGGGTTTATTTATGATCAGCTGCTAAGTGAAATGATCTTTGTAATTTTGAGATGCTGTCTTAAGGATTGACCATAGAACTAAGAACTAAGAAACTTCCTTCTAATAAAAAGACTTTTATCTTCTTTTGGTAAAATAAACAAATAAACAATGATAAAGTGAACCACTGGCAGGCATTGGCGTCTGGTCAGATAACTGTGCTTGGGCTATATTTGGTTGCACTTGGCTGTGAATTAGGAACCTAAGTGCTTTGGCAGTGGAAGAGCTCTGTTTAGTTTCATGTAGCTAACTGTGCATGGAAGAGTTATTGCACACTCAAGGTCGCTTATGACTTCCCATCATATAATGTGAATAGTGTCATTTGAAATCTTACATGGCAGTTTAGCTTGCAAGAGCCAGGAAGGTAAAGTTTCCCTAATAGCGTTTAACTTTACTTCTCAATTGTAATAGCATTCTATAGCTATAAAATATTCAGAGGACTGGTTCTCGTGTTTGACTCTCCAGTGAACCCCAAAACAAGTAATCCAATCTAATAATGAATTGAGAGTTCTGCAATACTCCATTTGATTGTAATGCAACTTTCCAATAATGAATAATGACAGGACTGTCCAAGAGTCATTTCACTGAAGATTCTGTTGGATTTTTTTCATTTGAACAAGTTTCTGCTTGTGCATTAATACAAAAATGAAAAGAGGGGCTCTCATACAGATTTGTTTGATAGAAGGAGTTTGACAACCAAAGAAAATGTAAGGCCAAAGAAATAAATTATACCTGTTCTGCCGGGCTCTATGGTATGAGTCTCCCGAAAATTCAAAGGTACAAATTTCAGACACACACACACACTTGAAAGTTCAAAAACAATGTTCTTTATCACAAAAATTCAAAAGAAACAAAACACCCTTTTTGTATTGCAAAGAGCACTCGTCCCAAAACAACCTGGTAGTCTGTACAATCCCCTTAATCAGTCCTCAAGTACTTAGCTAGCAGCTGTGAAGGAATGTCACAGCCCTCCTTCTTCCACGAAGTGAAACACACACACTTTGCTCTGCTTTTGTTTCCAAGTCGTGAAAAATCAACAAACAAAGTCCGGAAACAGCAAGGCACGGTCCTGAAGAACAATGATCAGATAATCTTCCACAACGGCCAAGCCAACACGCTGCTATTTATATCAGCAGCTCTACTTAGTGGAGCCCCACCCAAAAACAGGTGGCCTCTCTTATCTCCTGTAATATTTCTTTAATTGGTCTCTTTGATACATAATTCTGCGCATACGTGGGTCTAACACTTCGTCATCTGAATCGACCGAAGATAATGGAGTTTTACTTCCTGGGCTGTGTGCCAAATCCCCCTCTTCCAAGTCACCCCCACCTTCTTCTTCGTCCGAGGAAACTGCACTACCTGACTCTGTCGGCAATAAAACAGGCCTATGACATGTTGGTGTTTCCCCTGCAGCCACCTCCACATTCCTTGGGGCAGGAGCTGGGCCAGAGCCAACCACAACAATACGGATAGGCAATAAACATAGAAGAGGTATTGTTTCATGTCTTTGTTTTTGGTAGAGCTGTTCTGAATAATTTTCCAGCCATATGACTATCGGATCTGAGCTAAAAAAAATCCAAGTGGCTTAGAAGTAGCAGAATAGAGTTTCTGGATCTTTTTGCGTTTAGCTCTTGGCTATCAGAACTATTGAAAGCCACATCTGGCACCTTAGAGCAGTGATGGAGAACCTTTTTTCCCTTGGGTGCCAAAAGAGCATGTGCGTGCACTATCGCACATGCGCGAGTGCCCACACCCGTAATTTAATGCCTGGGGAGGGTGAAAATTGCTTTCCCCATCCTCCCGGAGACCTTCTGGAGGCCAGAAAAGTCCTGTTTCCCAACTTCTGGTGGGACAGTAGGTTCATGCTTTGCCCTCCCCAGGCTCCAAAGACTTCCCTGGAGCCAGGGGAGGGTAAAAATACTGTCTCCCATCCCCCTGGGGGTTGTCCAGAAGCCAAAAATGCCCTCCCAGAGCCTCTGTGTGAGCCAAAAATCAGCTGGCTGGCACATACATGCACATTGGAGCTGAGCTAGGGCAAAGGCTTGTGTGCCAGCAGATATGGCTTCGCCTGCCTCCTGTGGCACCCATGCCATAGGTTCACTATCACTGCCCTAGAGTCATCACATTGAATTTGATTTGAAAATGATGCTATTGTCCCCCAAACCCTCTTTTTATTTCAATGGCTATGTTCATTCACAGCCACAATCTTTCAGAGTAAGGCTGATAATCACCCACCTTTATCTTTCTTAACACACTGCCAAAGACTTAATTGCCAATTATCTTGGCAAGGCCAAAAGGAGTACAAAGTCAAGATGGAGCTTCAGAGTTAAAACCAACCAGAATGAACAAAGTTGGTTCTTGCAAAGGCTCATGTCTCTTTGCTCTTCCTTTATGTCTTAGAGGGGCCAATCATATCCAAGCCTTATTCCAGAGCTGTCCATTTTGTTTTAACTGTTCTTGCCTTCTGGTAGTTCTTTGCATGCACACACTGGGAACAGGTTTGCCTGTTCTGGGTGTTCTGCCTGTTCGCAATTTCTGGGGCATTTCTGCATGCGCAGAAGCGAAATGAACCCGGAAATGGGCAAACAGGTAAGTGCCCGCTTGCTGCTGCCTGCTGCCGTTTGCCCCACATATTTTTGCATCACATAATTTTGCTGAATATTTAAAATTAAGGGAGACTAGGATAGCACTATTTTGGCCTTGTTCTGGCCTCATCAGCTAGCCTTACCCTTATTGGGATTTGATCCTGGGGTTTCTGTCTTGTAAGGCAGAGAATTAACCTCTAGGCCACCAGATCTGATTCCTTCAGCTTTGTTCCAGAGAGGGGCTATATGTTTTTTCTGTTGGATCACCCTGGTATATTGAAGGAATGTCACAGCTCCTTTTTGCCTGTAGGCCGAACCCAGGGCCATTTCAAGGCAGTTAATTTATTCATAGCCAACAAACTATGTTCTGTATGCATCACATATATATGCTGGAAATTCCTAATAAGCCGAGATGGCGCAGTGGGTAGAGTGCAGTACTGCAGGCCACTAAAGTTGATTACTAGATCTGCAGGTCAGCGGTTCAAATCTCATTACCGGCTCAATGTTGATCTTCCATCCTTCCGAGGTGGGTAAAATGAGGACCTGGATTGTGGGGGCAATATGCTGGCTCTGTTAAAAAGTGCTACTGCTAACATGTTGTAAGCCACCCTGAGTCTTAAGAGAAGGGCAGCATTAAAAAAAAATCATCAAAAAAATAAAGAAAGAAAGAAAAGAAAAGAAAAGAAAAGGTCTTCCATTTAGTGTAATCATATTTTCAAAATACAGCTGCTAGAGAAAATATTTTAATGCTTGAATCTTTTTTCTTTTCTCTCTTCTAATAACAACATATCCCTTGCACGTAATAAGCATCCTAGAGTTCAAGGGGATATTCTACAAATATGGTTTTGGTGATCTCCAAAAATGAAAAAAAAAATGTCAGAGACAGAAAATTGTTCATGCAGGGAAAGGGCATCATTTACTGTCATCATTTCATGACATCATTTGTACTGCTTAAAACAAAATACAAGCATTAGGTTAAATTGATTTTCATCTCTAAACCAGCATCATGTTATCTGACTCTGGAGAAGCAGACAGGTTTGACATATAATATGAAATCCAAATAGATGAAGATAGGGAACAGAACTCTAACTGACATATGCCTGAGATGAGCTTCACTTCAGGATAGTAAAGTCAATTTTCTGATGAGGTTCTCATTGGATCTTTGTCCTGAAATTAGCCAAGTATACCATAAGGATGGGTTGTTTCTGTTTTACCAACTTTCCAACTCTCCGGTTGTATCATTGCTTGAGCTGCTTAATTCCATTTTGTATTCAATTCTGGGCCTAGAAAGTTTAGAACTAAGAAGGCTTCAAGAGTTGTAAACCTAATCTTACGTAGCTTCTGCTCTGGCAATCTCACACTACTTACCAGAGCTTACAAAACTTTTGCCAGACCCATCCTCGAATACAGCTCATCTGTTTGGAACCCATATTGCATCTCAGACATTAACACCCTTGAAAATGTCCAAAGATACTTCACCAGAAGAGCCCTTCACTCCTCCACTCGAAATAGAATACCCTATGAGACTAGACTTTCAATCCTGGGCCTAGAAAGTTTAGAACTAAGACGCCTTAAACAGGATCTAAGTATTGTCCACAAGATCATATGCTGCAACATCCTGCCTGTCGGCGACTACTTCAGCTTCAACCACAACAACACAAGAGCACACAGCAGATTTAAACTTAATATTAACTGCTCCAAACTTGACTGTAAAAAATATGACCTCAGTAACCGAGTTGTCGAAGCGTGGAACTCATTACCGGACTCCATAGTGTCATCCCCAAACCCCCAACACTTTACCCTTAGATTATCTACGGTTGACCTATCCAGATTCCTAAGAGGTCAGTAAGGGGCGAGTACAAGTGCACTAGAGTGCCTTCCGTCCCCTGTCCTATTGCTCTCCTATATCTCCTATACCTTTCTTCTATTCCTATATCTCTTCTTCTATTCTTTCATTGATATGTTCTATTACTATACCTTCTTTTCTATTATTTCTTAGATATATTTTACTATGAGTATCTCCTCTATAACCTTCATCATGTATTTTACTATGTGTATATAGATATATACCCACTATAACCCCCATTGTGTATTGGACAAAATAAATAAATAAATAAATAAATAAATATTTAACAGTTCATACAGATGATAATAGGTGATTTCAATTTGCTCAGCTGGGATGTGTATGAAATGGGATGGTAGTGAAAGTAATTCAAGAATTCATGGTTGCCATGATGACCATGGGCTTCTCTAATCATTATGGGTCCAATGTACAGAATAATGCACATACTTTACATACTTTTGTAACTGTTAGAGGTGGTTTCATTGGGACTCTAGTTAATCCTTGGAATGTTGAGATGATGAACTTCTTGAGCGAATTGTTCCTAAATGGGTTCTCCCAAAACTTCAGTTGGGTTTCATGATTGTCTCTGAGGATTTTGGGGAGAGGAAGTAACAGAGGAGCTACCTAGAGTAATATTGGTGGAAGATAAGGGAATGGTTTCAACCGGGACACAAATAAAACCCAAAGCTAGGATCTGCTCTGTAGGGTAAGTAAAATAGAATTACAGTACAAGTCTTACAGTACAAGTCTCAACATCTGCCCTTATTGCATTTGCAGAAGACCATCAAGTTGCTTATTTCATAGCGATCTGGACACTTTCAAGGAATAATGGCTCAGAAGAATTGCTACTAGGCTTCTGGAAGCTGATAGTAGAACACTTCATAAATAAAATCACTCATATCTACTTAGAGTTAAAAATCCGCTGTACATAATAATAATAATAATAATAATAATAATAATAATAATAATTTATTAGATTTGTATGCCGCCCCTCTCCGAAGACTCGGGGCGGCTCACAACAATAATAAAACAATGTTACAGTGGAACAAATCTAATATTAAAAGAGAAAAAGACATATAAAACCCTATCATTTTAAACCAAACAACACATACATACCCAACATAAAGTATAAAAGCCTGGGGAAGGTGTCTCAGTTCCTAAACTAAACTAAAAAGACACTGATGGAAGCATTTAATAATGTTGTTTGGCAAAGTTTGAACCAGTTGATCTCGAGGAAGTGACAGAACTCTTGGTGAGATAAGTTCTACCATCTGTGTACTTGATCTTTGCTTCACCTGGCTTATATGTGCTGCCAGAGAGAATGTAGGGAGCTGAATCTATCAGAACTACCCTGTTCCGAGCAGAAGAGATGCCAACTCCTAGCTAAAATGGACAATTATTCAGAGTCAGCGTCTCTTCCTGTGTAAGAAAGGAAGTGAGCAAAGCAGTGTTACATCATAGAGAGGGAGGAGCTACATTAACAAACAACGTTAACCATTTAACTACAGGATGTTCTTAATGTCTTTGGAGGCTGTCAACCCACAGCGTGACAGATACATCATCAATTCTAGGGTGCTCTGGAAGAAAAGGATTATATCCCACTGAAGCTGTAAGAATTTGGAGGGGAGAAACAGATGGACTCAAGAGAAATTGCTATAGGTTTGAAACAGACTGATTCTGGAGCAATGCCAAATTGATAGGTTGTGATATCATAAAAATAACTGGCACATTATTTGATCATGCTCTTGGACTTCAGTTCCAGCAGTAACTGTAGTAAAAAGGAACCTTGGCCACCTTTGTATCATAGATTATGGTTAGTTATGGATATTTCAGGAACAGTCATTCATGCTCTCATAACTTCATGAATGGATCACTATAATGTTCTCTATATGGAATTACCCTTGGACCATTAGAAAGTACAAATTAACAAGGACAACTTGGTATTGTAAAGCAACTCCTCAATTTTATGGGAAATACATTGGTTGTTTCTAGGTGTTGGTTATATCCTGAGGGTTGATTACCTGCAATACCAGTCATATTAAAAGCACTCTCTCTGTTCAAAGTGTGCCTGAAAAAAAAGGCTTGTGATAATGGCTAAGCTCCACAAGATTTGTGAGACAGGTATTCTCTGTAGGCTTCCTTTCTGTGGAAAGTCCTTCAGCCAACCACATATAAAATCAACACTCACATCTCTGTCATTTAGAAAGCTCTTAAACACTTATCTCTTTAACATAGCTTTTCGGGATGGAGGCATATGAGGTACAATTGGTTGTGGGATGTGCAAAGTTTTGTCATTACATTTTTATGATGAATGGTTATGACTTTATTCTCTTTTCTCTATGGGTTTTTACTGTTTTTCTATTGTTTTTAGATGTTGTACACTGCCCAGAGTCCCGAAGGTGTTGGGCAGCCTATAAATTAAACAGACAAACAAACCAACAAACAAACAAATTAATTTGACTCAAGCTGATGCAGTGAGTGTTTTATTATTATATAATTTTTATATTGCTGATTGTACTATGATGGTTACTGTGAACCAATCTTAAAATTAATTGAAGTGTGATGTGATAAATACGTGATAATAAACGTTGCCACAGAGCACTGCCCACCACGACAACTAGACACAAGAACAGTTTTTTTCTGAACGCCATCACTCTACTAAACAAATAATTCCCTCAACACTGTCAGACTTTCTACTAAATCTGCACTTCTATTCTACTAGTTTTTCTCATCATTCCTATCACCCATTTCCTCCCATGTTGACTGTATGACTGTAACTTGTTGCTTATATCCTAAGATTTTTATTAATATTGCTTCTTCATTGCTTATTTGACCCCTATGACAATCATTAAGTGTCGTACCACATGATTCTTGACAAATGTATATTTTATTTTATGTATGCTGAGAGCATATGCACCAAGACAAATTCCTTGTGTGTCCAATCACACTTGGCCAATAAAATTCTATTCTATTCTATTCTATTTTATTCTATTCTATTCTATTCTTAATAAATAAAATTAAGTAAAGATGATTGAAATGCCATAAAATATAGTTGTAGCACTTGTATAACTAGGTTAATGTACATCTGAGAATCTCTAAATTCGATCAGAACTTTTCACCCTAAGAAAACTTTCAAGACAATATTGATATAGAAGAGTTTAAATAATAAAAATAGTACAATCTTTGATGGCGCTACTTTGCAGAGTCCATTCCATTTCTGGGCACAATTCAAAGTGCTGATCAAGACTAAGTAATACTTAATGAATTGTGATTAGATTCCCATATTAAGGAGCCGGGGTGGCGCAGCAGGTAGAGTGCTGTACTGCAGGCCACTGAAGCTGACTGTAGATCTGAAGATCAGTGGTTCAAATCTCATCACCGGCTCAAGGTTGACTCAGCCTTCCATCCTTCCGAGGTGGGTAAAATGAGGACCCAGATTGTGGGGGCAATATGCTGGCTCTGTTAAAAAGTGCTATTGCTAACATGTTGTAAGCCGCCCTGAGTCTAAGGAGAAGGGCGGCATAAAAATTGAATAAATAAATAAATAAATAAATAAATAAATAAATAAATAAATAAATAAATAAATTAACCTGATTTTATGATTGTGGAGACCTATTGGAGGTATGTTGGACAGAAGCATGATAGCAAATTTGCTTGCCTTCCTGTTCTCCCAGTGCTGACTTTTAAAACTGATGCCTTCCAAACTATGCAACTCTGCGATAGAAAATCTGGCTGATTCCACCTCTGTTATCTTTCTGCTGTCAGAAATAGTTATTTTGTTCAGATAGATCTTTAGCACTGAGCTGAATTGCCACTATATAGCTTTTAATCTCTGGGATTATTTATTTATATATTTTTATTGATGCATTTCAGTTTGTTCAATCTTTTATTGTTAGCTGTTTTACTGCAAGTGAAAAATACAGATTGAATACGTATTTCTTTTTCTTCCTTATTGTTATCTAATATTTGTTAGATAATATTTGTTATGTATTGCATGGCAGCCGGCCAGTAATTAACCCCAAATTAAAACTCAAACACAAAGGTTTCAAAATGAAAAAGAGTCTATTTACAATGAAGTTTGTTGAAAAGCACAAGCGAGGACCAAAGAATGTCTTTCAACTGCCAAAGTTCAGGCAGGAGGCCAAGTTGATAAGATAAATTCCCAAACAAGTGATTCTCAATCCAAGGATTACTTACAAGAGTCTTAACCCTATAATTGTTCAGTATTGCAGCAAGGTGTGTAAGAATAATAGGCAAAAACAACTCTTCACTTGCTCTTCTCCTCTGTAGGCACAAACGTTGCCTTTTTGCAAAGGAAACCTCCCAACTCTTCCCCCTTATATACCCTTTGGAAGTGTAGACTCTGCACAGTTGTGCTCACTTCCTCCTTCTGAGCCTGTGTAACTGCTCTTGTCTCACCCACATCCTTCTGTTCTGTCGGGCTCTCTGGTAGACTCCTCCCACAGATTCACAGGTACAAATTTCAGACACACACACGTTTAGAATTCAAAACAATGTTCTTTATAATGAAAATTCCCTTAACCTAAGCCCTCTTTTGGTATAGCAAAGAGCACTCGTCTCCAAACAAACTGGTAATTTGTACAAGTCCGTTATCAGTTCTGTGATACTTAGCTTGCAGCTGTGAGGCAATTCACAGTCCTTCTTCTTTCACAAAGTGAAACACACTTTGCTCTGGTTTAGTTTCAAAGCGGGGGAAAATCAGCACACAAAAGATCAAAGTCAGTAAAGCAGTCACGAAACACAATGATCAGATAATCCTCCACAATGGCCAAACCCACAGGCTGCTATTTATAGCAGCTTCACTAATCACTACAGCCCCACCCAACCACAGGTGGCCTCATTTTCTTTGATAATAATCTCTCAGTTGTTGTTGCCTATGCATCGTTCTCCGCATGCGTGGCTGTATCATTAACTCTTGTTCCGAATCCAAGGAGGAGCTAGATAATTGATCTCCTTCTGAGCTGTCTGCCACACTCTCCTCCTCCCTGTCACTCATGTCTTCTTGTTCAGAGGAGCCTTCATCAGCAGATTCCACTGGGGGCAAAACAGGCCTGCAGCATGTGGATGTCTCCCCCACATCCACAGTCCTTGGGGCAGGAGCTGGGCCAGAGCTAACCACAACACTTTCTGACCTGTACATCCAGGATTGAATCCCTTATCTATTCTTCCTTTTCAGACCCAGGCAAATCCCCATAGGGGTTCTATAGCCTATGTAGGCTCCTCACACCCAATCTCTTCCTCCTGCTCCTCCTCACTGTCCGACTCCTCCAACAGCCACACATACCGGCAATACCCAGATACCCCCAGTTCATCAGGCTCAAAGTCTGTTGCCAGGGGACCTGGCTGCGAGCCAACCACAATACTATTTGATCTTTAAGATTTCTTTTTCTTTTTCTTTTATTTATTTATTTATTAGATTTGTATGCCACCCCTCTCCGTAGACTCGGGGCGGCTCACAACAAAATAAAACAGTTCATGGCAAATCTAATAATTATAATTTAAAATATTTAAAAAACCCCATTTACTAAGCAAACATACATACAAACATACCATGCATAAATTGTATATGCCCGGGGGAGATGTCTCAGTTCCCCCATGCCTGACGACAAAGGTGGGTTTTAAGGAGCTTACGAAAGGCAAGGAGAGTAGGGGCAGTTCTAATCTCTGGGGGGAGCTGGTTCCAGAGAGTCAGGGCCACCACAGAGAAGGCTCTTTCCCCTGGGGCCCACCAACCGACATTGTTTAGTTGATGGGACCCGGAGAAGGTCCACTCTGTGGGACCTAATCGGTCGCTGGGATTCGTGCGGCAGAAGGCGGTCTTGGAGATATTTTCTCCTGAATATCTGTTGCAAAAAAATACCAGAGTTTGGAAGGCCTGCTTAAATTTTTGGAAACAGGAAAAGGTCCATTTCAGTAAAATTGACAAGTAGGACTGTTGGTCCAAATGAAGCTACTCCTGCCTTCCTTGCCTCTTGAAGTGAACTGCCTGCTGAAACAACATTTTTCACAGTATTGTCGTCACTAAAGTTGAACTTATTCGCCCGCAATTGCACAAAACCCGAGGAAGGGGCGTCAATGCTTTTTGTTTTGGGCACAAGGTTTGCAAAATTCTGTGATCAACAGCTGCCGCAGATATGATAGTTGTATTTCTGCAAAAGCCAAAATCCTTCCCCCTGCATCTGCAGTCTAATGAAGCGAGGGTGTGTGTAGAATACAGTCATTACTGGCTTTCATCAAAATGAAAGCCAGTTGAAAGTCAAGCCTGCAACCCAGCATTAAAGAAATAATCTCTCTCTACCTTCCTTCCCGAATGACGTGTGAGCCATTGTTCTGATGTGCTAAGGGTCAGCTTTGCTGCAGTCCAATGAGGTAATAAATGCAAAGCAGAAGATGGACTGCCCTGCACTGTATACTCCCCTCAATCTTTTCGACACGGACTGACTAGAGGACATGCAAAGACTGTTAAGTAGTTAACTTGATGAGAAAAAAAAGTGCCACTGCAATGAATAACTTGTCCCTCAGTTAACAACTCTTTGGGCTGCTTAATTACGGGCCTGCAGTAATATCCAAAATGTTGCAAGCTGAGCTGATCTGACTGATTTGAATAGCAATTCAGTTCAGTTATTCAAATATCCCAAAGCTTTCTTTTTAGTTCAGATATAAATCTAAAGCAGCAACCCTCAATCTTTTGGGTACCAGGGAGATAATTTTTCCATGGACTGGAGGGGCCAGAGTTTTGCATGCTGCTCGCCTTCTGTTCTGTCTGGGTCACTCCGGAAGCTATGACCAACCCAAAAAGATAAGCCAGACACACTGGTTGAATCCAAACACAGTTTTATAATGGTAAAAAGCAAAGAACCAACAGAAAATGTCCTTACAAATCAGGAAAGCACTGGAACTCCAAAAGCAACACGAAAGCAATTGTTCATACAGAAAGACAGGATCCTCAATGCCAGACGAGGCTGTTGAGCAAACAGACACAGACCTCCCACCAGTCTTCAAGACTGCTGGGCCACGAGCCAGGAACAGAAACGCTGAGAGAAAATGCAGATAACACCAACTCCACTTTGATAACACTCCACGCTGCCGGAATGGTTCTCATGCCTTATAAACCCTTTCCTGCTAATGAGGACCACACCCAACCCCCTGGTGTTCCTCATTCAACGCTGATAATATCTCCGCAGTTGATTCCTCCTTTGAGCTATGCGTCTCTGCCGCATACTATTGATAGTTTGTGCGTCGTCATCCAGGGACTCCAGGGAATCACAGCTACTTGCTTGAGATAGCCCTCCCCCAGGGCTCCCAGGCCTTGCATCATTTTCACTTTTGTGACTGCTGTCTGCACTGTCTGACTGCCAAGAACTCTCCTCTCCGCTTTCAGCCTCCCCCGGGCATGGAGTCAGCAGAGACGCAGCTGGTCTTTGATCTGGCTCAGCCTGAACCACAACACCTTCCATGGATGGGGCTTTGCTTGTTTGCACAGCCTGATTTCCGGAATACCGTAGACTGGTGCTGGTCCATGGACCAAGGATTGGAGATATCTATTCCAAGGTATGGCACAATGCATAGACATGTGCATATAGACATCAATCATAGCAGAAAAGCAAATTCGCAGATATTTTATTTTATTTATATTTATTTATTGTATTTATATGCCGCTCATTCCGAAGCGGACTCAGAGTGGCTAACAAGTGGGACAAATACAGCAGTAATAAAATAAAATGGAAATACACAATAAAATCAGTAATATAATGAAACAATAAAATAATATACTAAAATAACATTACATACACAGCAGTCCATCTAATTCCAGGCCTGCCGGTAAAGCCATGTCTTAACGGCCTTCCGGAAGACCGGTAGGGAGAAGATAGTGCGAATCTCTGGGGGCAGTTGATTCCATTGGGTCAGAGCCACCACAGAGAAGGCTCTTCCCCAAAGTCCTGCCAACTGACATTGTTTGGCGGACGGGACCTGGAGAAGGCTGATTCTGTGGGTCCTTACTGGCCGCAGTGAGAATATCCTTAAAAATTGAGAAACTGGCATTTAATGCAATCAAAACACAAAGTCATTCGGCATCAAGGCTAACACCACCTAACTGCACTAGTGCTGTTGTTTAAACCTTTCCTTTAAAATTAAGGAAAAAGGCCAAGTCCTCAAGGGTTTGAGGTTTATTTTCTGCTAATGATGGGACCGTGGTGAGTTTAGTTGTTAATGGACTTTTCTGGTTGTTATCATGAAGGATTTCTGGACTATAATTTTCTATGCTAGTTAGCCAATGAAAGAAATAAAATAAAAGGAAGACAGCAAAGCAAAATGAGTCACAGTCCTTTGACAGGCTGTTTAGAACAATTGGCATTAAAATGCATGTCCATCAATAATATAATCAAAGCACATCAGATTCTGACTTTAACTCTTCTTGCTTTGGGTCTCATTACCTCTGCTTTCCTATTTTCCTAGTGCCGGCTTTCAAAATGTTGCTTTCCTGTATAGTGTTTAGAAATGGGGTCATTTTGCATGCTAAGAATATAGTATCGTAAATAGAGATTTCTAATCTGACTATAATAAATGAACAAGTACCCAAAATGCTAATGTATCTGTTCACATGCAGACAGACAACAAGTTACAGTTTAAGCAAACCATTTCCCCACCTTTCTCATGCTGAATGCAATTTAAACATGAAAGTCTGCTCTGTTTTCTGCCTGTTAGGCTTTGATGGCATTTTCTACCCTACAGGAGCACCCAGATCGTGCAGAATGCAGCTGCAAGAGCTATCATGGGCTTTCCTAAATATGCCCATGTTACACTAACACTCTGCAGTCTGCATTGGTTGCCGATCAGTTTCCGGTCACAATTCAAAGTGTTGGTTATGACCTATAAAGCCCTTCATGGCATCGGACCAGAATATCTCCGGGACCGCCTTCTGCTGCATGAATCCCAGCGACCGATTAGGTCCCACAGAGTTGGCCTTCTCCGAGTTCTGTCAACTAAACAATGTCGTTTGGCGGGCCCCAGGGGAAGAGCCTTCTCTGTGGCGGCCCCAACCCTTTGGAACCAACTCCCCCCAGATATCAGAGTTGCCCCCACCCTCCTTGCCTTTCATAAGCTCCTCAAAACCCACCTCTGTCGTCCAGCATGAGGGAATTGAGACTTTCCCTTCCCCCTAGGCTTATAAAATTTATGCATGGTATGTCTGTAGGTATGATTGGTTTCTTAAATTAGGATTTTTAAATTAATTTAAATTATTAGATTTGTTTATATTGTTTTATTGTTGTTGTTAGCCGCCCCGAGTCTACAGAGAGGGGCGGCATACAAATCTGATAAATAAATAAATAAATAAATTAATTAATTAAGAACAAAACAAAAGTAAAACAAAACAGAAGCAGGATGCCAATCTTGGGATATTTTAGACCACCTATTATTGCAACATTTTTTTCTCCCCTCTCCATTGAAGGTGAGGCATACTTTAATTGCTGTATGAAAGTTTTGTCTTGATTAGATAGGAGGTTTCAATGCCTCTCTAGGGGATCTCAATGAGAAGTTCAAACTTGTTTCTTTATTCTCCCTTTTGGTTCTTTTCTTCTTCTTTTTCCTGCACATCTGTGCAACCGAAGCAGAGGAACTAAAGAGGAATAGGATAAGAGTTGGTTACATTCTGAAAACTTGACAAAAAAAGCTTGTGTTCTGTGCCTCGGCTGAATTGCCAGTTCCCTGGCGTCTGATGCCAGATGGTGGACCACACGGCAAAATTCTTAACAACCTTCACGTCAGGTAGGCATATTGATGTGAGCAGATTGCTTCTGCTTTTATGCACAGGCTTGGAAAATAATCTCAAGTGAAGAATGGATTTGGACGCACACTTTCATTGGCATGCTATGGTGATTTTCCTCTCTGCAGAAATCTACCACCTACTTCCAATTATGCTTATAGGATAATACTTTGATGGAAGCCACGAAGTAGCAAATGTTACAATGATCACTTCAGTCACTATTTTAAAAAATGGCATTTGTGTTGCATCTTCAGTTGTGACTATGGTTAGTTTTGAAGTTTTACTTAGGAATACTTCTCTATATTTTTGGCCACTGTGAAAAAGCAGAGTTTATGAATATGGAGTGTTCTGTCTGGGTTCCCCCAGACCTCAACACCAACTGGAAAAAACAGCCAGACACTCTGGTAAAAGCCAAAAGTAGTTTATAACTGGAAAAAATAAGCACAGAGGAAAACCTGTTCTTCCCAACAGACAGGATATAATATGGTACAGCAGGGTCCTGATGTCCAGACAATACAGCAAGCTTCTTGCTGGCACCCCCCCCCCCCCCAAGGTTTCAATAGTCAAAGGCACAAACCAGGATTCCAAGACGCCAAAGTTCACAGTCAGGTCCCAAGACTCTCAAAGATAAAACTCCACAAGCCAGGAAGGGTGGGTCTGCCTTTTAGCCTTTCCCAAGAGCACCACACCCAAACCCAGCTGCTGCCACTTTAATGCTGAAAGTATTTAGCCAATTGACTCCGTCTCTGATTAGCTCTTCGTTGTCGCAGATCAATTATGGCTTGTGCACTTTCCTCTAAGGAATCCAGGCTGCTTGCTGAGGAGAGCTCCCCCTGGTGGGACTCTGGCTGTCCTCCCTCTTCTTCAGCCTGGGATTCCTCCTCGTCTGTCTGCACCTCCTGTTCCTCAGCCTCTCCCTCTGAGCTGGAAACCGACAGAAGGTCAGCCGTTCCCGGAGGGGCCTCAGACGGAACCACAACAATGGAGATTTATTTTTCTGTAACAATTTTATTAGATAATACTATGATGTCATACACGTGGGAGGTGAAATTATAATTGCAGTGATGTTTTATGCATACATTTGTTTGCATGCCAGAAATCAATAGTAAGCTATTTATGGGTGACAAGATAATCAGGGCTAATTCTCATGAGATCAAATATTTCTGTGAAAAATTGGTATTCTCATATATATTACCATGGTATTATGATCAATTATGGAAGTGAGATCATTGAAATACTACACAGTTTGGCAACCTTGCAAGATCTGGATTTATGTTAGAGTCTCGTGGCACACTGGTTGAAAAACACTGTTATAGAGATATACTCATAGTAAAATATATATAAGAAAGAATAGAAGAGAAGATATAGGAATAAAAAATATCAATGACAGAATAGAAGAAGAGATGTAGGAATAGAAGAAAGGTATAGGAGATATAGGAGAGCAATAGGACAGGGGACGGAAGGCACTCTAGTGCACTTGTACTCGCCCCTTACTGACCTCTTAGGAATCTTTGCAATGTTGTTTCTTTCTTTTGTGAATTGAATGCTTATTTGTTCAGATAAGCCTTATTATAGGAAATTAATCCCCCCCCTCACCTTTTCTGACTTAAACACTTGAGATTGGTGTGACTGTTTTAGAATTGCTAGTTTTTAACAATACGGATTTTTAAAATATAGTTTATATTGGATTTGTATTCTATTGTATTTTATTGTTGCTGTGAGCCGCTCCGAGTCCTCGGCGAGGCATACAAATCTAATAAATTATTATTATTATTATTATTATTATTAATTAACTACCTTCCCAATATTTATTTTAAAAGAAAACACAGACCAGATGTTTGTTATATGTGTTTTACAATGACACTAGTGATAGAGAAAACTGTGTCTCCACTGCTTTAACCATGGCTTATTAAAAAAGAAAATCAAATCTTACACTAGAAACTTGAGAATCAAACTTCCTGTACTTCACACAGAAAAGAACCATCAGTTTAAACTTAAGATAATTGAATGAGAAAGTTCAAAAGGTGCCAGAATGATTGACAGTGATAGATATTGCTCTCTACTATGATGGCACCTGAGCAATTTCTTAGCTCAGAGCAAATACAGGTCATGAAGTAGACTCCTTTTGTCTTATTATCCACTGATATGGTAATTGAGAACAAGATGCTATATTTAGATAAGCTAGTCCATTCATAAACATGTTTTGTTATAGCAGCTTATTTTTAGTGGCTGGGCAAGAACATTTACAAGGATTTGCTGAAAAAGCTGAGCTGGGAAGAATGAAATGCTCATTTTCAATTGTTGCAGTAAATGTTTATTTATCCATTCTTTAAAGAGAACTCAGTTTTATGTCCACATAATTAACTCACTCTAATCAAAATAGCCTGATTATCTGTTTCATCTTTATACTAGACTAGAACTAGGGAAACCAGTATATTTTCAGTCATGTAAACTGCCTTTGATCCAATTATTCTAGTTGAGCCCAATCCAACATACATCACAGGATATTGTGGGAAAATAATGGGAAGAGGGAAGGCTATGTAATGTGACCTTTAGCTTCAAGAGCCAAAGTTGTACATATCTTTTACCAAACTATAAATAATATTTCCTAAATGTTGATTGTTCCAGGATGGCAAATAAACCCCAAATATAACACAATATGCAGAAAAGAATTTTGTACACATTATCTGCCTTGCATGTGAAACTGCACAGCAATAGAAATTAAAAGTACAATGGTACCTCTACCTAAGAACGCCCCTGTTTAAGAACTTTTCTAGATAAGAACCGGGTGTTCAAGATTTTTTTGCCTCTTCTTAAGAACCATTTTATGCTTAAGAACCCAAACCTGGAAAAATTTCCCAGGAAATTTGAGAGCGGCATGAAGGCCGGGCCAGTTTCCTGCCATTCCCACTTTAATTCCGGCCATCTTGGGTTTTTCTGGGCTGCCAGAGGTGCCTTTCAGTGGTTCTCCTTTCTCTGGGTGCTTGGAGAGGGAATAAACCACTTCGCTGTCCTAACTCCCTCGCGCTGCTACCCATACACCCGGCGTGAGGTTGCCTCCTGGAGCATCTGGGTGCAGGAAGGCAAAAGGGGGCGCTTCGCCCTGGTTGGATCAACTTGGCTTCAGCCAAACTGAGGAGTCACCACAGTGAAGGAAAGACACCGGCTACAAAGCGAGCGAAAGAGAGAGGAGAAGGGAGTCCTTCAGCATGGGAAGGAAGAGGAAGCAGGTAGCAGCAGCAGCAGCCGCCTTTCGGTCAAATGAGCGGGAGGTTCCCCCTCTCTCCCACCTGGGTTTCTCTCTCTGGTGCAGTGTATGGGAGGCAGCCTCTCGCTGGGTGTATGGGAGGTGTGTGCTCCTCCTCACCGTCTCAGAGTCCCTCTTTTTTTTAAGCCTTAAAATTTGGGATTTTTAAAATTTCCCTCACCTCACCTTCTTCCTTCGATAGTGACTGTCCTCCTCCTCCTCTTCTTCCTCCCACTCCCTCCCAAATTCTGAACTTTTATTTCTTTCCTAATGGTTTTGCACGCATTATTTGCATTTACATTGATTCCTATGGGAAAAATTGCTTCCACTTACAAACTTTTCTACTTAAGAATCTGGTCATGGAACGAATTAAGTTCTTAAGTAGAGGTACCACTGCACTTTGAAAGGAACATCTGCACTGACTGAGATAGTGTTGGATATTTCTTAAGGCCAATGAGTTATAAAATATTACCCTACTTCACCTATAGTGCAGGTTTTTGCATCCAATGAAATGGTTGCCAAAATGAGACAGAATAAAAATTGTATCATAACATTTAGAATAGAATTTTTTTTTAGAATAGAATAGAATTTTATTGGCCAAGTGTGATTGGACACACAAGGAATTTGTCTTGGTGCATATGCTCTCAGCGTACATAAAATAAAATATACATTTGTCAAGAATCATGTGGTACGACACTTAATGATTGTCATAGGGGTCAAATAAGCAATGAAGAAGCAATATTAATAAAAATCTTAGGATATAAGCAACAAGTTACAGTCGTACAGTCAACATGGGAGGAAATGGGTGATAGGAATGATGAGAAAAACTAGTAGAATAGAAGTGCAGATTTAGTAGAAAGTTGGGGGAATTATTTGTTTAGTGGAGTGATGGCGTTCGGAAAAAAACTGTTCTTGTGTCTAGTTGTCTTGTTGTGCAGTGCTCTGTAGCGACATTTTGAGGGTAGGAGTTGAAATAGTTTGTGTCCAGGATGTGAGGGATCAGTAAATATTTTCCATGCCCTCTTTTTGACTCGTGCAGTATACAGGTCCTCAATGGAAGGCAGGTTGGCAGCAATTGCTTTTTCTGCAGCTCTGATTGTCCTCTGAAGTCTGTGTCGGTCCTGTTGGGTTGCAGCACCAAACCAGACAGTTATAGAGGTGCAGATGACAGACTCAACGAACATTTATAACAGGCTAAACACAGTTCATACTAATCTTATAGAACTGGATTTTTATAATATGTGATGTTAATTCTGCATTCATCATAGAAACAGTAAAAACGGTTTTCATTTTATCTGCACGATTCTCCTCTCAATACCACTGGGATGCATTGGATTGAATGTCCAAGACTCCCCAGCAAAGTCAGACAGTTACAGGGAAACACAATGCAGAAGGGTGATGTTATTCAGATTTCTTTTTCCATCATGTTCTGCTTGCTTTTTTCTCTTACATGCACCAACATTTGCGAAATGCTCTGTAAACATTTGATGAACTATACGGAATAAAAAATGGAAGTAGGAGCCAGGGTTAAATAAATGTTAAACTTATCATGGAAATTCTAGAGAAGATTACAATTTAGGGAAGAAAAATGTAGCGGTATAATTTCTCTTTCAGTTATGTGCAAAAGGGCAGCTCCATATCAGATTTCCTGCTACCATTTTCCAGAATTCATTCTGAAAGTACAAACTGTAATCCTATCATATTTGATTTACTGCTGTAAATTAATGGGAAGGGGAGAATTAATAGGTCTGACTCTACCCAGACAGACACAGCAGTGAAGTAGATAATGTCATAGGATGCAATGAATGCAGGTGATATAAAACTTTTTCCTAAATTTTCAGGGAGCTGTTGAAGATGTAAATAGCTAAAGCAAATGAAGAAAACTAGCAATTTGTTTATTTGTTTATTTGTTTATTTGTTTATTTGTTTATTTGTTTATTTGTTTATTTGTTTATTTGTTTATTTGTTTATTTGTTTATTTGTTTATTTGTTTATTTGTTTATTTGTTTATTTGTTTATTTGTTTATTTGTTTATTTGTTTATTTGTTTATTTGTTTATTTGTTTATTTGTTTATTTGTTTATTTGTTTATTTGTTTATTTGTTTATTTGTTTATTTGTTTATTTGTTTATTTGTTTATTTGTTTATTTGTTTATTTGTTTATTTGTTTATTTGTTTATTTGTTTATTTGTTTATTTGTTTATTTGTTTATTTGTTTATTTGTTTATTTGTTTATTTGTTTATTTGTTTATTTGTTTATTTGTTTATTTGTTTATTTGTTTATTTGTTTATTTGTTTATTTGTTTATTTGTTTATTTGTTTGTTTGTTTATTTGTTTGTTTATTTATTTATTGGATTTGTATGCCGCCCCTCTCCGCAGACTCGGGGCGGCTAACAACAATGATAAAAACAGCATGTAACAATCCAATTAATAAAACAACTAAAAACCCTTATTATAAAACCAAACATACACACAAACATACCATGCATAACTTGTAATGGTCTTGAGTAGTTTACAAAAGACAGGGAGGGTGGGAGCAGTTCTAATCTCCGGGGGGAGTTGGTTCCAGAGGGCCGGGGCCGCCACAGAGAAGGCTCTTCCCCTGGGGCCCGCCAAACACCATTGTTTAGTTTACAGGACCCAGAGAAGGCCAACTCTGTGGCATCTTATCGGTTGCTGGGATTCGTGCGGTAGCAGGCGGTTCCGGAGGTAATCTGGTCCAATGCCATGTAGGGCTTTAAAGGTCATGACCAACACTTTGAATTGTGACCGGAAACTGATTGGCAGCTAATGCAAGCCACGGAGTGTTGAAGAAACGTGGGCGAATCTTGGAAGCCCCACGACGGCTCTCGCAGCTGCATTCTGCACGATCTGGAGTTTCCGAACACTTTTCAAAGGTAGCCCCATGTAGAGAGCGTTGCAGTAATCGAACCTCGAGGTGATGAGGGCATGAGCGACTGTGAGCAATGACTCCCTGTCCAAATAGAGCCGCAACTGGTACACCAGGCAAATCTGGGCAAACGCCCTCCTCGCTACAGCTGAAAGATGATGTTCCAATGTCAGCTGTCGATCGAGGAGGACGCCCAAGTTGCGAACCCTCTCTGAGGGGGTCAGTAGTTCCCCCCCCAGGGTAATGGACGGACAGATGGAATTGTCCTTGGGAGGCAACACCCACAGCCACTCCGTCTTGTCTGGGTTGAGTTTGAGTTTGTTGACACCCATCCAGGCCCCAACAGCCTCCAGGCACCGGCACATCACTTCCACTGCTTCGTTGACTTCATTGAATGCTATTATGTTATTATGTTATTCAAAGTGGTGCATACTTTTTATCTAAAATACCATTTCCCTAAAGCAATAACGTAGTAACATGACAAAATGTCTTCTAATAGCATGGAATGGCATCAGACATAAAACTCTCTCTGCACTATATACATACTGTATAATCCAAATGTTACATAAAATGGAAGCCCAGGGCTAATCTCCAATCCTGATGCTGTTAATGGAGGAAGAGCTTTTGGATGTGATTGCTAGGTTCCTTCACAGCCACTAGGGGGGGGGGGGTGGAGCGTCACTGCCAGATTAAGTTGCTCTTAAAAGTTGTTAGAAACTTTCAGTGCTTTTAAAGATCATCAGAGACCAAAGATCTTTGTTTTTGGTCTTTGTTATATTGATGAGCCACATAGTAATGGTAAAGTTTTGAGTCTTTGCAAGAATGTGTAATTTAGAGACGTTGGGTCAGACTATATGTAATATCATCCTATAGTATATAACTTACTGACTGCCTCATCAGGCAACTAAGTTTGAAATCATGATACTGTTATCCCTCAACCATATGATGGTCAGAGAGATTGAAAAGAATACATCAGGTTTTTTGCATAGCCTGAAAGCAGCTTCCAGTACGAATACAGTGGTACCTCGAGATACGAGTTTAATTCGTTCCGGACCTGGGCTCTTAAGTCGAGCAGCTCTTATCTCGAACGACTTTTCCCCATAGGAATTAATGTAAATAATTTTAATTGGTTCCAGCCCTCAAAAAACTCACAAAGTTAGTCTAAATTATGCAGAAAGACATGTTTTTAATGAAGAAATGTACATGTACATATAAATGAATAATGAAGTTTCTTTCACTTAACTTGTAAACTTTCTTAAACTTTTAAATTTACATATGTTCAACTTCTCTGCCACCCAATCCTGTAGGACAGAGGTCTCCAACCCTTTTTGCACCAGGGACCGGCTTTAAGCGATCAAGAGAGGAATGGGTGAATGAATGGATGGAGGGTGGGAAGGAAGGAAGGAAAGAGGGAAGGGACAGGAACAGAGGAAGGAAGCAAGGAAACTTATGAAAGGGGAGAGTAAGAGAGGAATGAGTGAAGGAAGGGAGGGAGGGAAGAAGGTGGGAAGGAGAAAGAAAAGAAGAAATAGAGGAAGGGAAGGTAAAAGAGAGAAAGAAAAAGAGCAAGAAAGAAAGAAAGAAAGAAAGAAAGAAAGAAAGGGGAAGGGACAGGAACAGAGGAAGGAAGCAAGGAAACTTATGAAAGGGGAGAGTAAGAGAGGAATGAGTGAAAGGAGGGAGGGAGGGAAGAAGGTGGGAAGGAGAAAGAAAAGAAGAAATAGAGGAATGGAAGATAAAAGAGAGAAAGAAAAAGAGCAAGAAAGAAAGCTGCAAGCACCCCCCCGAGCCCCCCAGGCCGGCTGCAACCTTTTAAAACACGCGCGCCGCTTCGCAGCTGTCTCCTGAAGCTGAACGCGGAAGTTAGCGTTTGGCTTCAGGAGACAGCTCCTTGGCGCTTGTATCTCGAATTTGGGCTTGTAAGTAGAACAAAAATATCTCTCCCCTCCCAGCTCTTATCTCGAGTTGCTCTTAAGTAGAGCAGCTCTTATGTCGGGGTTCCACTGTACATTGCTTTTGATTTGCATTTCCCAATGTGTACCTACTTACTCTCTTGTAATCCCTTTCTGTCCAATGCATGTAGGGCAGATGGAAACTTTAATTCACTTCTTGTTAATTATACTTTTCAATTATTATCCTAGTATTGAGGCGAGCATTTTAAAGGGTGGCGGAATGGTTAGTGTTGTGGTTCAGCCTGGGACCCCTCCGGGAATGGCTGATTTGCTGTCGGCTTCCAGCTCAGAGGGAGAGGCTGAGGACCAGGAGGTGCAGACTGACGAGGAAGCGGAATCCCAGGCTGAAGAAGAAGGACAGCCAGAGTTCCACCAGGGGGAGCTCTCCCCAGCAAGCAGCCTGGATTCCCTGGGGGAAGATGCTCATGACATCATAGATATGCGACAAAGGAGAGCTAATCAGAGACGAACTCAATTGGCTAGGTATTTCCAGCATTAGAGGTCACAGCTGGGTTTGGGTGTGGTGCTTGGGAAAGGATAAAAGGCGGCCCCACCCTTCCTGGCTTGTGGAGTTTTATCTTGGAGATTCGTGAGACCTGTCTGTGAACTTTGGTGGCTACAATCCTGGTTTGTGCCTTGGACTATTGAAACCTTGGGGGGGTGTGCCAGCAAGAAGCTTGTGAAATTGACTGGACATCAGGACCCTGTTGTAACGTATTGTAACCTGTCTGCTGTGAAGACAGGTTTTCCTTTGTGCTTATTTTTTCCTGCTATAAAATACTTTTGGATTTTACCAGAGTGTCTGGCTGTTTTTTCAGTGGGTGTGGAGGTCTGGGGAAAACCCAGACAGAACAGTTAGGAGGCAAAGAAAAGACAAGGTATGAAAGCCATTGTCAGTTTTGGGCCATTAAACATTGTTATGATTAAGTGATTTCTCATTTAGTAACTGCTTTGTTTAGCAATGTACAGTAGTTGCTGGTCCAAATTGTGGTAGTTGAACAAGAAGCATCTATATTATCAAATGTTACATTCTGTCTTTAAATGCCACCCTGAATCTTTAAATGCCGCTCCGAGTCTCCGGAGAGGGGTGGCATACAAATCTAATAAATAAATAAACAAACAAACAAACAAACAAATATAAATTTAAATATAATAAAATTAAAATTAAAATTAAAATTAAAATTAAAATTAAAATTAAAATTAAAATTAAAATTAAAATTAAAATTAAAATTAAAATTAAAATTAAAATTAAAATTAAAATTAAAATTAAAATTAAAATTAAAATTAAAATTAAAATTAAAATTAAAATTAAAATTAAAATTAAAATTAAAATTAAAATTAAAATTAAAATTAAAATTAAAATTAAAATTAAAATTAAAATTAAAATTAAAATTAAATTAAAATTAAAATAACAAAAAAACCAACCCCCCCCCAAAAACCAAAAAACCCCCCCAAACAAATAAAAAACAAACAAACAAATAAAAGTCAAAGTATGATTTACATTGCTTTCTATATTACTCCTTGGGGTGCATAATCCATAACTTTCTTTAGTTCAGGGCTATATTGCATTCTTATAACCCAAGGTTGTCAAACTGGTGGCCCTTGGGGAGATGCGTCACATGCAAGCCATACCCATCCTAGCTCCAGAAAGAGAAAAAATATTGCAAAATGTTATGGGATAGCAATGTGACTCTGCGAGTTTGATTGTGTTATAATCAAGAACCCAGTGATCACTAATTCAGGGCACTAAAGTCTGCCTCAATTGCTAGTGGCATTTTTCACCATAAATACTGCCAGTATTGTATCATCTTTCTGACACAATTCAGAACCCATTTGATATTATTCAAATTTGCTCTAATTATTTTATGGCTTTTTAGAAATTGGACAGTTGAAGAGAAAGTCCCCATCCAAATGATTTAGACTAAGATTGATGATATACTGCATATCTCTTCCATAGTAAAAGAAAAAAGATGCTAGTTGCTAGAATTTATATGTACAACATAACATTTCTGCTACAGCCAACAATTATTCCATTTATTACAAAATGAAAAGCTGGCACAAATCATTGTAGTAGCGTTAGAGATGAGATCACTGCTCATGGTTTGATAAAAATATTCACAAGCTCGTCCCGCCGTACCAGTTTTGATGGATTGATACAATTCCAATTGACAACTCTAGTCTTAACTATTAATCCAGTCTTTGTGGATCACTACCATTAGAAACTGTAGTCCCAATATATATGAAAGCACCCATGTGGATAAATCTAATTAATTTTGATTTAAATTGATTTGTATTTAAAATTAATTGAGGCTGTAATATAATATGAAGTGAACTATTATATTTCCTTTCTATCACATTCAAGAAGTATAATTTAGTAGCGATTTTGGAGGTCTATAAGTTATCCAAGGCTTTTTTGTGCTCCAAGAAATTATAGGGCCAATACTTTGCATGCTGGGAGAAAACAATCTTAGCTTCATTACCCAAGTGGGCAATTGATGGTGGCAGCCGAGATTCAGTGGAAAGAGAAGACATCAAAAGGAATGGCTAGCCTTGGAAACAAGTGCCTCCCCAGATATAGTTAAATGGCTGTGCATAGTAACCCTGATGATGAGCGAATTATAGAACGTGCATCACAAATAATGCTTTTGTACTAAAATGACTTTTAGAATCCAAGAAACATATTGTTTCAGATCACTGCATGCATATAAAGAATGGATTTGCAGTAAGAGGTTTTAGCATTTTCTTTTACGGTGCTCAATTGTATACTGATTATACTTAAATATTGTAGTAAATATTCTGGATATTTAAAAAAAAAGATGAAATGCTTTAAACAAAAACAAAATACGAGAGGTTTTTTTTTTGCAGAGAGAGAGGGGGTGGAGGGAGGCATGATACTTATATGGACATAATATAGCATAACAAATAGCTGTGTGATTACTCCTTTTTTGCACGAATAGAAAAATGAATATAGTTGGAATGGAATTTAGTACGATTCAAGTAGAGAAGCTACAGTTACATCTCCAAAATGTTTTATACACAAATAGAGTTCAGCTGGTCCTATTGCACAGGACCACAGGTTCTCCTCCATCTCAGCTTGTAACAGGGAAAAGTTGATTCGACAGAAAACACACACACACACACAAACGCACACACACAATTTATTCAGAATAACAGAGTTGGAAGGGATTAATATTAGACAGCAGGGTGACATTTGGACAGTCTGGAGTCTTCGGAGAGGGGTGGCATACAAATCTAATAAATAATAATACAAATCTAATAAATAATAATCTCTCTTTCTCTCTCTCCCTCCTTATGCCACCCTACTTTAAGAGAGAGGCCCAACCCATATGTCAAAAGATGATAAGACTGGCCTTCGTTGTGGGGTTCTTGGTTCCACCCAAATATGCAATGCCTAGGAAGCAAACCTATTTTTAGAGCAATTTTCAAAACAATTGGTGATGAACTTTTGGAGATTTTAGATCATGAACGAATGAACACAACAAATATTTATATTTTTATATATTGCAAAAACTACGGAATTATTCACACCAGTAGATGTCAGTTTTACATCTATGGTTATAATCATAACCATAATTATAATACTCAAACTCAACCCGGATAAGACGGAGTGGCTGTGGGTTCTGCCTCCCAAGGACAATCCCATCTGTCCGTCCATCACCCTGGGGGGGGAATCATTGCCCCCCTCAGAAAGGGTCCGCAACTTGGGCATCCTCCTCGATCCACAGCTCACATTAGAAAACCATCTCTCAGCTGTGGCGAGAGGGACATTTGCCCAGGTTCGCCTGGTGCACCAGTTGCGGCCCTATCTGGGACTCATTGCTCACAGTCACTCATGCCCTCATCACCTCGAGGTTCGACTACTGTAATGATCTCTACATGGGGCTACCTCTGAAAAGTGTTCGGAAACTTCAGATCGTGCAGAATGCAGCTGCGAGAGCAGTCATGGGCTTACCTAGGTATGCCCATGTTTCACCATCACTCCGCAGTCTGCATTGGCTGCCGATCAGTTTCCGGTCACAATTCAAAGTGTTGGTTATGACCTTTAAAGCCCTTCATGGCATTGGACCAGAATATCTCCGAGACCGCCTCCTGCCGCACAAATCCCAGTGACCGATTAGGTCCCACAGAGTGGGCCTTCTCCGGGTCCCGTCAACGAAACAATGTCGGTTGGCGGGCCCCAGGGGAAGAGCCTTCTCTGTGGCGGCACCGGCCCTCTGGAACCAACTCCCCCCAGAGATTAGAACTGCCCCTACTCTTCCTGCCTTCCGTAAACTCCTTAAAACCCACCTTTGCCGTCAGGCATGGGGGAACTGAAACATCTCCCCCTGGGCATGTTTAATTTATATATGGTATGCTTGTGTGTATGTCTTTTAGTATATGGGGTCTTTCTTAAATCTTTAAATATTTTAAATTGTCAGATTATTTATGATTTGTTTCCACGTGTTGTGAGCCGCCCCGAGTCTTCGGAGAGGGGCGGCATACAAATCTAAGTAATAAAATAAATAATAAATAAATAAATGTTCTGAGGAGAGTTTCCTGTGGCAGTTGAAACCACTAAGCAGCAAGGCCCATGGTGACTGTACATTGTACACTTTATTGATTTGTATGGCTATATAACCATCATATGCTACCAAGCTGTATGGATATAATAATCCTCTGCTACCGTTTATATAAATAAATTCCTCCTTTTTGTATCTTTCTCTTTGCAAGGCTGTGCCCATCTTCTCCTAAATGGACCATTCAAAATTATCAGCAGCCAATGAAAATGCGGCTGCTATCTTTCTTTCAGCAGCGAATCAAAACATGTCTTCTATGTTTGTCACCAGTCTCCATGCCAAGTAACTCCCTGTTTCTCCATATAAATGGACCATTCTCATTGGTTAAAATTATCACTAATGTCTCCTGTCTTTTTCACCAGTCAAACAAAACGTGGCTCCTGTTTTTCACCAGCTTTTACCTTCTCACAGGTGTGACATCTATATAATTTTGATACACACACACACACACAATGTAGAAGTTCGTTAGATGTTTGTTTTTACTTTCATTTGTTTGGCTGCTCTTCCATTTCTGCAGTATTAAAATGGTTTCTTATTGAATATACTTTTTTACATTGTTTAATATATTTATTTTGGGGATGCTTTGCATCAGTGTTCCCTCTAATTGTTTTGGGGGGTGGGCGGAAAAGTATAGTGTCTGAGCGGCAGTCCCTTTGGGACTGGGCGGCACAGGAATAATAAACAAACAAACAAACAAACAAACAAATAAAAAAACCCACCCTGTTTTGCCTCAGAGAATTTCAAAATAAAATACAGTACTGTACTGAGTGTCTATAACAGTGAGCTCATAACAGGGCAACTCTATCAATATAAAAATGCCACTTAAATAGTTGAGCTAGTTTCAAACTAGATTTTGATTTTCTTTCTCTTCCTTACTCCCATTCTTTTTCTTTCTCTTTTCCTTCCTCTCTTTTTTCTATCTGTTTCTCTCTCTTCCTCTCTTCCTCTCTCTCACTCTTTCCCTCTCAGCTTCTGGGCAGGTTTGGAAAACTCTGAGTTGATGATGATTTTTAAGTGAGCGATTGCTCACTGCTCAGCTTAGAGGGAACTATGCTTTGCATACATGTTTTGTTGGCAACACATACTAATTTAAAGATAAATAATATAGGATTGCAGCACTATTATTGTAAAATTCCCCTCTTAACATTTTAAAGATTTCAGCCAATTTATTGCAGTTAATGTGATAAGGACAGCAGCTGTAGTATTTTAATTCTTCAGTTTTAGCAAAGAGATAGAAAATGGATTAATTGGAGACAAATGTAACAGAACAGCGTTTTCTCATGAGAACAGAGCCTTCAATAGTACTGCACTTAGCATGGCTACATATTTGGTATGAGAGCAATTTGACCCTGCCTTCAGGGACTGAGGGAGTAATAGACTAAAGAGAAATAAATAATATTGGTTATATTAATAGAATAGGAAGAATTCCCTTTGATTCAGGGAGTCTGCTGAACATTTTTTCCCACTGAACTGTAAACTTTGTATCAAACCCAACATTCAAGTGCAAGGGGCATTGAGTTGTCTTTCAGTTGAAAAAACAGAGGAAGCGAAAGGAAAATGAGCCAGAGAAATTTTCCCCTAGTCTTGTCCAAGAACAACATGAATTTGAAAAAAAAAAAAAGGTTGAATCTTGATGTATTTGAACAAACACAAATTAGAAAAAGCAGTAAAGGGAGAGCGAAAGAGAGAGAGAGAGAGAGAGGTGGGGGCAGTGAAGGGCTACCAATTTTTTTAAAAATAAATTTCTTTATTGAGTTTTCACATATAGTTCAAATCACACATTATTCTGTTTTACAGATTATAAACCATCTCTTTTAAAATTCTTATAATAAATTTTTACCTGTTATATTCCATTATATACATTATATTTCATACTTTTATATTCTAACATTTATTATATTCAATAACTGGTAAATAAAACTTTTTACAAGGTAGCTGTAGATTGTTTCCATTGTACTGTTGCTTCTTATTATATTGTTTCTATATTCTCTTTTGAACCCATTCATGCCATTTTTGCCATGTTCATTTTGATTCCGTGATTTTGTTTCCCTTAATTGAGTTAGTGAGTTTGTCCATCTCCACGCATGTATATATCTTATCTATAATGAATTCTTCCGTTGGGGTCTGGTCATTTTTCCAGAGTTGTGCTATCGCAATTCTCGTTGCGGTGTTTATGTGTGTTGTAAGAAGCGGGCTACCAAAATTTTAACTACCACACTGTGGGCGTGGCTTATGCAGGACGCCCTGCATTTTCTTTCAACATCTTTCAGTCCAAATTGTGTGTGCTGGGGTGGAATTCCATTTTTGCTACCCCACGGTATTCCCCACCCGTCTGGGTAGTAGCCCATCCCTGGATTGGGGGGAAGGGAAAGGAAAATAGAGGTCTCTGGCAGGTTCTCTTACTGTTGTCAGCTATTTATCATGTTTTTTAAAAAATGGAAAAATGTAAATAACTGACTTATTTGGAAGAAAGTAAGGTAATCAATTAGGAGAAAAATTATTGTAACACTAATAAATAGTGAATAGGTTTGCATCTTTAATTCTAGAATAGTCAAAGTTGTTTTGGTGTTAAAAAAGGATTTTAAATTTAATTAGTTAGTTTACTTTATTGCCATTGCCTCTCTTGCAAGAAAATTAAATGCCGTATTCAGTGTACATTGTAACTATAAAAATAAAACACAAATACACATCCTTTGGATTCTAAATGCCAATAATCTAATGAAAGATGTACATTACTTATCCAATGCTTTGATAACATACCAGCCTTAAGCAGTGAACACTTTTGTCTTTCTTTTTTCAGCAGAGCTTCTAAACATCAAGAATTTAATATATTAAAAAAACTACAAAAGCAGTACATATACATCTGAGATGATAGAACTGGAGATGAACCAAAAAAGAAAAAAAAATGTAATTATTGCTGACATATAAACCAGCCATCCCGGAAGTCTTGATAGAACTAAGCGCTTTAGGGTGTCCAAAATATGTTTGGATCTTTCAATATAAACACATCATCCCCAGTCTTATGAATAATATATGCTTTAATGCAAATGTAAGTGAAAGCAAGTGCTACCTGGTTAATTTCAGTATTTTTTGGGGGGAAGGAACACTTACAGTTGCCAAAATGATATGCTAGTGAACCTGTTCAATGTTTCCTTCATCTATAATTTTGTAGATCATTCTCTTATTAGTTGCTTGGATTGATTTCATAAAGAGAAGAAAAGAACATTGGGATTCAACATTAATCAGTGAGTAGCAATTTAGGCCATTTGTTTATTTTGATTTTTCCACCAATTTGACTATTTCAAGTCTGCTAGGGGTCAGAGAATTGAGAGGCAAGGCGCCCTTCAGCTCCCTGGCCGATATTTGCATTGGTGCCGGCTTAACATGGCACCGACTTCCTGGTTGGCTGGAGCTCTCGCGCAGCAGCGTGAGACTTCCCAGCATCCTCCACATGGCTCACATGGCCGGAAGGAAAATGGGAGGAGCGAGCATCCTTTTAAAAGGCCCGATAGCTGCTCAGCTCTCCCCTTCTTGCTGCAGTTCTCTGTTTTATTTAATAAAGTGACCCTTATTACCCAGCTTTCGTGCCCATGTGTTATTCCGCATCCAACACAATGAGAATTTCAGTGTTTTCTGCTGAAACCCTAAACACACATCTCTGATCAAAGAGAACAAAAGGGAAATGTCCCAGTAAATGACCTGAATATCTAAGAATGAATGAGTTGGCCAAGGGACATACCCAAGCCATAAAAGAAAATATTCATGAAGTAGGAAACCCTTTTACCTAGTCTAAGATAGAATCCAAGATTATTATAGATCCCATTAGCCAAGTTACAAGTATATTCCTGCAGCCATGACTTCATTAAGCTAAAATGAGATTTTTAGACCCAAAAATATGTTTTCCTAGTTGTTGTAAGAATTTATCCGTAAGTAATGCATTATGCATGGAACACTTTTGTATAGGTGGTGTGGCGAATAGATGTAATGATAACTTACTGTCTAGATTTTTTTAAAAAAATATATAGATGGGTTCTTCTTATAGGCTTTAAGTGCTCAGTGAAATTTAATCAGCTGCCACTTTATTTTTTATGTATGGCCTTGAATACTGTCTTTGCACAATAATGGCACAAAAAAATGGCTTCTGCAGTATTTTATTACTACAATTCAAGACTGGCTGAATTTCAAATCAACTTGAAAAGTTGATTGGCTCCACTGATACTATTTAAGGCTCCTCAGACAGTTCACTATATACTAGTAGCTGGATACCCCTGCTAAACTTGAAACTATGTGATCGGGCTTGATAAATTGATACTTAAAGTTTGAAAATTAATGAGTAGTTACAATCTGGCTTGATACATTGACACTTAAAGCTTGAAAATTTATGTAGAATGTGTAACTCCTTAGCATCAGAGTGTATTAATATATGGCAACTGGCAGTTGGAACAGAGTTCTTTTCAGGTGGGGAGGGGGAGTAGAATGTCACAGCCCATCGGGCTAGATGAGTCACTTGCTGGCAATAGCTACACCAAGTTTAGCAAAAGGGTAGCATTTGAGTGTGTTAATATAATATTGTATAAGAAATATTAATGATCTGATAGGGTTTATTTAAAAAAAACCCTTTCTTAGCGAATATCTAGAAGCCAAGAGGAATGTATATGCTAAATTTCAAATTTGTAGGTTCTACAGTCCTGGAGATTTCATGATGAATGCGTGGTATTTGATTTATATATAGATAGATATATAACTCTGTTTCACTATTCAGATTCCAAACACACAAAAATAAATATTATGTATCATTTGTTCATAAAAAAAACAATAGCAAACAGTATTTATTGAAAAACAAAGATAGATAACATAGAGACCTAACTTTTTGCTAGTAATGCTTCCCAGCATTAAACCTTTCTAATAAGGAGACCAACTGTGAACACTTCAGTTGTTCATTGGTGCTTAAATATTTGTGAATTTTCTTTTTGAATTTTCAATCTTTCTGCATTAATATGACTTAAAACGTGACTCATACAATGAAGAACCAGTGAAGTTAGACCAAATATGCAAAACACGTTTTGCAGTACAATCCTATGTATACCTGGTCCAATAACTCTTTGGTAAGCAGATATCAGTTCCAATACAAATGGTATTTTATACTCTATAATTCACTTCATAAATGTATTTCATACAATTCATTCATATTGGCCTCTTGTCAACTTTTTCTCCTATTTTTCTGAGAATGATGTTAACCAAACTGTAGAATTGCATCTTAAAAACCAGATGGGGAAAAAAAAGAAAAAGATAATTTTGTGGAAAATATGATTTATTAAGCCAGGAACAAAGGTATAAGGACTAATTCAAGCTTTATAAATAGCATACAATAATGTTAAAAATCTGATAATGAATTTAATTCAGGATCACACAATCCAGTCAAATACGGATATAAACGTTGTTGCTAGCAAAGTACAAGATGTACTTTGGATAAGAGCCATGAGACTAGGGGGTGAAAACAGAAATATGACACAGGTAAAGAGCAAAACAGTTGATGAAATGCAGAGACCTGAAGAACTTAAAGCAGAATTTTAAAAAAGGAACAGGAGACTTTATGAACGTCATTAAACTGGTATTCTTCCTGCTGAAATTCAAGTCCAGGTTAAGGTAGTAATTAGAATATTTTCAGCCACTAGATCCAGAATTTTATCTTCAGTCAGTCATTAACCTACTTCATAGTTAACTCTGAAAATAATAGGGGTAAGGGTGGAGAGAAAGATTTTTTATACATGCAACACTAAGCTCACCTGGAAGGCTCTCTTTATGTCATTCATGCAGCGTTGTAGATAATAATCATATTAATTTATGCTGGAAAATATTAACACATTTATCTATTATTTGTGCACTTTATCTACCATCTCTGTTTTTCGTTAATGTACGCAATGCAATTTTGCCATGACTATCTGAAACTGACCTGAACTGGGCTGAAGCAATCATTTAAAACCATTCAAACTTTATAAAAGCTGACTCTTTATCCAGTCTTCTGGATTGTTCTCTCATTAGCTTTTGTGCTGATGAGTACAGTAGAACCTCGACATACGAGCTGCTCTATATACGAGCATTTCGAGATGCGAGCTAGGAGGGGAGGGATATTTCTGTTCTACTTACGAGCCCAAATTTGGGATACGAGCGCTCACCACCTGTCCCTGTCAGCGGCCCAGCCACCTTCACCCACCCAGAGGGGCTCCTCCGGAGGGGCGCACGGGGAAGGGCTTGAGCCGCCACCTTCTCCCTTTCCCTTGGGAGCGCCGCACCTCTTGTCTGCCCGGCCCGAGAGGCACGAAAGCGCCGCTTATGCCGGGCGGTCCGCCTGGAACGCCAGCAATGCCGCCGGGCCGATTGCCGAGCAGGGGCGGGGCGCGGGAGGAGGCAGCGCCGCACCGGACCCCTCAGGCTGCTCCACTCGGGATGGGGCTCCTCCGAGCCCTCGATGCGCCTGCCCAGGGAGAAGCCGCTGCCCAAACCTCGGCCGCTCACCAAGTGGGAGCAGTTCGCGCGCCTCAAGGGCATCCAGCCGACTCGCAAGAAGCGCGGCACGCTTGTCTGGGACGAAGCCGCCCAAGAGTGGAAGCAGCGCTGGGGTTACCACCGAGCCGCCGGCGACCCCTCCCGCGAGTGGCTCATGGAAGTGCCCGACTCGGCGGACCCCATGGAGGACCAGTTCGCCAAGCAGCGCCACGAGAAGCGCGAGCGGGGGGCGCGCAACGAGCTCAACCGCCTGAAGAACCTGGCGCGCGCCCAATGGGGCCGCCCGGCCGCCGACCTCCACCCGACGGGCCACCAAGACCGAGCCGAGATGAGCCGCGTCGCCGCCCTGGCTCGCGTCTCCACCGCCTCCCGGGGCCGCTTCCAGCCTCACCTGCCCAAGGAGCCCGCCGTCGCCCAGACCAACACGGCCCGCGGCAAGAAGCGGCGCTTCCAGCCGCTGCTGGGCGACCTTGAAGGGGAGAAGAAGCGGCACCAGGAGCTGGCCCGCAGCCTGAGTAGCAAGAAGCCCGCCCTGGACCTCACCCGCGCCGTCAACAAGCAGCTCCGCGAAGATGGGTGAAGGTGGCTGGGCCGCTGACAGGGACAGGCGGCGAGCGCTCGGAGGGGGCACAGCCCGGAGCGAGACTTGGGCTCCACTGCAGCTGCTTTTTGGGCTTGCACGCATTAATCGCTTTTCCATTGTTTCCTATGGGAAACAATGTTTCGTCATACGAGCTTTTCAACTTACGAGTCTCCTTCCGGCACCAATTAAATTCATAAGTCGAGGTTCTACTGTATAATAATTTCCCCACAAAATGACTCTCTTTTTAAGGGTTTTGAATAAAAAGTGGGTATTATAATTTATAAGAGCACAAGTTACACAAATTACTGACAAAAATAAATAAAAATGCCTTAGGGGAGATTTTTATTCTAGGGCGCACCTTTATAGGATTTTTGTTATGGCTGTAGAAAACGAGGCAATGTCTTAGTCCCCGAGATAATGTGGACCCACTGCTTCTAGGTCAGTGATGGTGAACTTTTTTGGTTCGTGTGCCAAAAGGGTGTTAGTGTGTGTGTTAGTATGCGCGCACATTCCCACACCCATACATCCATTCCCTCCCCCCATGCATGCGCACCCCTCCAGTGCTACCCCAGCGCACCATCCCCCTAGTCCCCATTCAGGCTCACAGGCCTTACTTACTGACTTACCGGGACTGTGAAAAAACAGCACAACAGGCAAAGTGGAAGTCCATTTTTCTAAACTTCCAGTTTGCCCGCTGGGCTGTTTTTTTGCACTCTGGGGCTTCAAGAAGCTTCCTTGAAACATCTGGAGGGTGAAACAGCTTTCTCCAAGGCCTAAAATAAGCTGCTAGCGCATGCATAGACACTGGTGCTGACATAGGGCAATTATTATTATTATTATTATTATTATTATTATTATTATTATTTAGATTTGTATGCCACCCCTCTTTGTAGACTCGGGGCGGCTCACAGCAATAATAAAAACAATGTACAACAAATCTAATATTTAAAAATATCTAAAAAAAACCTTATTTAAAAAGCCAGACATACAGACAAATATACCATGCATAAACTATATAGGCCTGGGGGAGATGTCTCAATTCCCCCATGCCTGATGGCAGAGGTGAGTTTAAAGGAGTTTACGAAAGGCAAGGAGGGTGGGGGCAATCCTAATCTCTGGGGGGAGCTAGTTCCAGAGGGTCAGGGCCGCCACAGAGAAGGCTCTTCCCCTGGGTCCTGCCAGACAACATTGTTTAGTCGACGGGACCCGGAGAACGCTAACTCAGTGGGACCTAACCGGTCGCTGGGATTCGTGTGGCAGAAGGCGGTCCCAGAGATATTCTGGTCCGATGCCATGATGGGCTTTATACATCATAACGAACCAGAAACTGATCGGCAACCAATGCAGACTGTGAAGTGTTGGTGTAACACGGGCATACCTAGGGAAGCCCATGATTGCTCTCGCAGCTGCATTCTGCACGATCTGAAGTTTCCAAACACTTTTCAAAGGTAGCCCCATGTAGAGAGTGTTGCCTTGTGTGCCCTCCTATATGGCTCTGTGTGCCACCTGTGGCACACATGCCATAGGTTTGCCACTGTGATTCTAGGTGATTGCATTTACTAATGTTGTTTCATGCAACATTAGAGTGGCAGAAATGCAATATCCTTCAGAACATGGGTGAAATGCTCCCGGTTCACTCGTGGCTGTCAGTCGTCGGAGAGCCGGTCATGAAGGGAGTGCGAGGGTCTGGATACCTACCCAGATGTTGCCATTTGGGTTCTTCTATCTTCTGCACATGCGCAAAGCATTCTGTGCATGTACAGAGGGTAAAAGAACTCAAATGGTGGCATTTTGGTAGGTTGACAGAGCCTTGTGTTCCCTTCGTGACTGGCTCTCCGATGACTGACATCGGAGTGAACTAGTGAACTAGGTGCATTCACCCCTGTTTTAGCACCATTTAAAAAAGATAGCAAAACTCTTACAGTTTAGTGAACTGTAGTGTAATTTATGTTGTGGTTAGCTCTGGCCCAGCTCCTGCCCCAAGGACTGTGGATGTGGGGGAGACATCCACATGCTGCAGGCCTGTTTTGCCCCCGGTGGAATCTGCTGATGAAGGCTCCTCTGACCAAGAAGACATGAGTGACAGGGAGGAGGAGAGTGTGGCAGACAGCTCAGAAGGAGATCAATTATCTAGCTCCTCCTTGGATTCAGAACAAGAGTTAATGATACAGCCACGCATGCGGAGAGCGATGCATAGGCAACAACAACTGAGAGATTATTATCAACGAAAATGAGGCCACCTGGGGTTGGGTGGGGCTGTGGTCATTAGTGAGGCTGCTATAAATAGCAGCCTGTGGGTTTGGCCATTGTGGAGGATTATCTGATCGTTGTGTTTCGTGCCTGCTTTGCTGACTTTGACCTTTGTGTGCTGATTTTTCCCTGCTTTGAACCTAAACCAGAGCAAAGTGTGTTTCACTTTGTGAAAGAAGAAGGACTTCGAATTGCCTCACAGCTGCAAGCTAAGTATCACAGGACCGATAAGGGACTTGTATAAATTACCAGTTTGTTTGGAGACGAGTGCTCTTTGCTATACCAAAAGAGGGCTTAGTTTAAGTGAATTTTCATTATAAAGAACATTGTTTTGAATTTTCAAACGTGTGTGTGTCTGAAATTTGTACCTGTGAATTTTTGGGAGGATTCTACCAGAGAGCCCGACAGAACAAATTTATATATCCTAATCAAGTGATTTCCCATTAGGTTCCAAACTTTTAATATCCCATGCAATTATTTTGCCCAGAAAATGTACCTGGATACTGCAAACAATGGCATCTCTCTTTCTCTCTCTTGGCATTATTATTTTATTCAATAAAACCATATTGATATTTTCTGATTCCTGTTGTTCACAAAGTAGGCTATGTCAAGGTATTATACAAGCTCATACAATTTCCATTGTCTTTATATAAACCTCCAAATGACATTTCTATGAAAAATCAATATATTTGGTTTTTGGTTATTTCACACTGAAGATACAATTTGTTTTGGCTGTCAACTGGACGAAATCTGTCATATATTTCTTATATTCCCCCTGAACGTGGTCTTAGATATCTGGAAAAAACATCTATAAAACCTGAACCTAAATTTCCACTTTCAGTATTTGGGTAAATCTAAGATTATGTAGGTTTTGGAACTTTCTGTTTTGTGACTGAATGCCCAGTTTTGTGATTTACCCAGTTTAATGCCTTATGTAAAGTAAGACTGAAAGCCATCTTAACAAGTGAACAGCTGGCTTTGCTACACCTTAACAAAAGGCCTGCTTCTTCTGACTACAGTGTTCCGTCGATTTCCGTGGGGGATGCGTTCCGAGACCGCCTGCGAAAGTTGAATTTCCGCAAAGTAGAGATGCGGAAGTAAATACACCATTTTTGGCTATGGACAGTATCACAAGCCTTCCCTTAACACTTTAAACCCCTAAATTTCAATTTTCCATTCCCTTAACAACCATTTACTCACCATTATTACTGGTACTCACCATGGAATGAGACACTTAGTGATCCTGATATTTATAAACATAATTATTTATTAACAATAATTATTTTTGTTGTTATTTATTTGCAAAAATTATTAGTTTGGAGATGACATATGATGTCATTGGGTGGGAAAAACCGTGGTATAGGAAAAAAACCGCGAAGTATTTTTTAATTAATATTTTTTGAAAAACCGTGGTATAGGCTATTCGCGAAGTTTGAACCAGCAAAAATCGAGGGAACACTGTATTTAGTAATTGTTTTAATGACTTCCACAATATTATTTAGAGCTTACCATGTAAATCAAACACAGTGCAACAATACTGTCTGGGGAACAAAAGAAATATATTAACATTAGTATCGATAAGTGGTATCTATGAGGGTTGCCCAGAAGGTAATGCACCAATTATTTTTTCTCAGGCTACATTAATGGTACGAATGTGAAACTTTAGATATACATTATTTGAATTGTCAGGAGTGTATGTGTGAATTTTGCATTTCTTCAGACAGATAGCATAGCTGCAGCAGTGTTTCGAAATGGGGCTTATAAGTGATGTACATTACAAGCAGTGTGTCGTCATTGGATTTTTATTGTGGAGAAAGAAACTGTTGGGAACATTCACAAATGTTGTGTACAGTTTATGGAGCATTGGGCATTGATCTGAATGGATGCCATTTGTGGAAGACATTTTGAAGATGACGAAGAGGTGATTCGCACAGTGCAGAAATGGCTTCTTGACCAGTGCAAGGAGTGGTACCGACAGGGCATACACACCCTTGTGTCTCGCTGGAGGAAGACCATAGAACGGGATGGAGATTACATGGAAAAATAGGAACTGTAGAAGAAATATCATTCTCTCTTGTGTGTAAGTTTCATTGTGTTCAATAAATAACTGTTGAAGAAAAAAATGTGGTGCATTACTGTTGTGGTTAGCTCTGGCCCAGCTCCTGCCCCAAGGAATGTGCAGGTGGATGTGGGGGAGACATCCACATGCTGCAGGTCTGTTTTGCTCCCGATGGAATCTGCCGATGAAGCCTCCTCTGATCAAGGCAGCATGAGTGACAGGGATGAGGGGAGTTTTGCAGACAGCCCAGGAGGAGATCAATCATCTGTATTATCTTTGGATTCTGAACAAGAATTAATGATACATCCACGCATGCGTAGAGTGATGCATAGCAGACAACAACTAAAGGATTATTACAAGAGAAAATGAGGCCACCTGTGGTTGGGTGGGTCTCCAGTAATTAGGCCTGCTGCTATAAATAGCAGCGTGTGGGTTTGGCCATTGTGAAAGAATATCTGGTCACAGTTCATCAGGAATCCTGGGTTGCTGGTTTCTGGACTTTGCTTGTTGATTTTTCACGCCTTTGAAAACAAAGCAAAGCAACGTGTGTGTGTGTGTGTGTGTGTTTGTGTGTGTGTTTCACTTTGTTGGAAGAAGAAGGGGTGTGAAGTTTCTTCACAGCTGCTAGCTAAGTACTTAATGACTGCTTAAGGTTAATTGTAAGACTACCCGGTTGTTTTGGAACGAGTGCTCTTTGCAATACAAAAAGAGTGCTTAGTTCATTTTGAATTTTGGGATAAAGAACATTGTTTTGAATTTTCAAACGTGTGTGTGTCTGAAATTTGTACCCTTGAATTTTCGGGAGAGAGCCTTATGGCAGAACAATTACTTTCTGGATGACCCTCGTATTTTGACTGGAGAAAAAAGTTATTCTTTTATACTAACAAATCTTACCTTAGAAATATTTTTACTTAAAAGTTATGCTTGCAGTTGTTAGAATTAGAAACGGCTGAAACAGCATTCCAAGTCTGCTAATTTCCAGATGTTTTTAGTTATAGCCCCCATGAGCTAAATTTACTCTATCCATGGCCAAAGATAACCAAAGTACAAATGAAAACCCCTGGGGATACCCAGATTAAGGAAAATATCACTAGATTAAGCTGGAATTCAGATGTAAATAACTCTCCAGTAATATAAAAGCGTATAAACGTAGACAAACTTCATGAGCATTTTTTGAAAACAAGTAGTGTATAAATAAATACATGATGAGTAAGGAGTTGTAATGCAAGAATAAGTACAGAATCTTGGAAACTGCAATAGGAACCTTCTGCTCTAAAACATGTCCAAAATTATATCCTTTACATTAGGAGTAAAAATGTACTTTATTTATTTATTTATTTATTTTGTCCAATACATAATACACATTGAAGAGAGTAGATATGTAATAATATAAATAAAGAAAATAATAGAAGAAAAGATATAAAAGTATAGGTGAACATATTTGAAAGGAAGAAAAGATAAATGAGATAAGGAGAGACAATTGGACAGGGGACGGAAGGCACACTGGTGCCCTTATGCACGCCCGTTACTGACCTCTAAGGAACCTGGAGAGGTCAATCGTGGATAGTCTAAGGGAAAAATGTTGGGGGTTAGGGGTTGACACTATGGAGTCAGGTAATGAGTTCCACGCTTCGACAACTCGGTTGCTGAAGTCATATTTTTTACAGTCAAGTTTGGAGCGGTTAATATTAAGTTTGAATCTGTTGCGCGCTCTTGTGTTGTTGTGGTTGAAGCTGAAGTAGTCATTGACAGGCAGGAAGTTGCAGCATATGATCTTGTGGGCAATACTTAGATCGTGTTTTAGGCGTCTTAGTTCTAAGCTTTCAAGACCAAGGATTGATAGTTTGCTTTCGTGGGTGGACATTTTCAAGGGTGTTGATGTCCGAGATGTGATATGGGTTCGAGACAGATGAGCTGTATTCAAGAATGGGTCTGGTAAAAGTTTTGTAGGCTCTGGTGAATAGTGTGAGATTGCCAGAGCAGAAGCTGCGTAGGATCAGGTTAACAACTCTAGAATCTTTTTTGGCGATATTGTTGCAGTGGGCTTTGGCACTTAGATCATTTGATATTAGTATTCCAAGGTCTTTTACTGAGTGGGTGTTGGCTGTGAGATTTTGTTTATTCAGTTTACCTCTCTACTGGCTCAGAAATGTGTGTGTGTGCATGCGCAGATGGTTAAAACTGGGATGTGATGATGTCCTGGTTTGGTGTGTGTTTGTGTGTATGTGTGTGTGTGTGTGCAGCTGCTACCACCGGTACTACTGGCTCTCTGAACTAGCCTCCACTGGCCCTACTAGCTCTTGCGAGCCGGATAGAACAGGCTTAATTTCACCCCTGCTTTACATTTACTCTTTCTACCTTTCTACTTCCTTATGATTTACTTCCTGATGGCACTTTATTTTATGAAGAATAAAATCCTGCAGTTTAGGAATTTAACAGCAATGGAGGATAACAATGCCCAGGACATTTATTGTACACTTAACATTTATTATGCAGTTAGAACTCATAAAACATATGAGTTAAACGTTTTTTCCCCCTGAAGTTGTTTTTCTTCAATGCACACAAGCACCCTTATCATTAGGTGAAAAAAGTAACTGGTTCTTTAACACAGATGGATACAGCTCTCCATCCCTTCCATATCGGACTCTTTCCTTCCAGGGATTGTAGAAGATCATTCAACCTGCCTTCCATTGAGGACCTGTATACTGCACGAGTCAAAAAGAGGGCGGGGAAAATATTTACTGACCCCTCGCATCATGGACACAAACTGTTTCAACTCCTACCCTCAAAACGTCGCTACAGAGCACTACACACCAAGACAACTAGACACAAGAACAGTTTTTTTCCGAACGCCATCACTCTACCAAATAAATAATTCCCTCCACACTGTCAGACTTTCTACTAAATCTGCACTTCTATTCTACTAGTT